>NW_014575361.1:0-296513 GCF_000527765.1 Bipolaris victoriae FI3 | reverse complement strand
CGAGATGGCCATCTCTCTCACGCGTCCAGATCGCAAACTCATCCACACAACAGTATTTTCGGTCCGTTGCGATATACAGTCAGTCGCTAGCGATTCGCTACTGCATACAGTTGGTCTGGTGCTATACAGTTGCTAGCGATTGTGTTCTTGTTACACTTGCACTCTTTTGATGTTGTCGGCGTTTGTTCTCGGTCGATCGCTCTTCTCCCCCTGTCATGCACCCAACCAACCTTCTCTATCAAGATAAGACGAGACACAAGCTCACAATATATTCACTTTGAACTTCGAACCCCCATCACCCAAATGGAGACGGGATAACATTAAACTCCGATGCCGATGGTTATCAGGAGTAGTCCGCGGACTTGACCCGCAAGTATGCTAGTGGGGGTGGGAACTGGAGGCGCACGAAACATGGCAACGTCATGACGAGTATTTACAGCGAATCCTCCACAGTCTCGCCCTTGCACGCCATCCTCGAAGCGAGCGCTAGTGGACGTAATGTCACGGACAAGATATCGACATTCCCCCCCACTGTGCTTTCCCATCGTCCTTTGTTCCCCGTAACGCGACCCGCTCTGGGCTGTACGTGAGGCGTTCTATTCTTGGTAAGCTGCACTGCGCATTGTACCGACGCCGAAGGGCGAAGGGCGAAGACCACTGCGCCCAGTTGCTTTTTGCGCTACTCGACCGCGTCATGTCTTTTTCAATTCCGCCTATCGTACCATGGACAACAGGGAGCTAACAGGAGAAGCAGTTGAGCTCCAGCAATGCACACGCCGTCGTAACCCAAATACCGCCCCGCAACAATACCCCGGATCCCCACCACAAGCGGACTCGACGTCTGGACCAGAACAGTTTGAACACGACAGTCTGTTCGATATGGCTGCGACTACGGACTCTCCATTTGTCGAGGATGTCGATATCGAGCGTGAGCTTGAAGCCCGCCTGAGGGGTTTGAGCCAGTCGCATAAGTCAGGGGCAACTTCGCCCAGCCCCGATAGCGACAACGAAGACGCACCCCTCCTACGCGCCTCTGGAGACGACGACTATGGAAGTGCTCATGGCGACGACCACAACAACAACAGCGAGGAGGAATGGGCTGGAGACGCAGACTTTCGAGGCCTTCCCTGGTGGAAGCGACCTTCGGTAGGCGCATCAAAACTCGTGCGTCACGACGATGGCTGACAGGCACAGATTTACTGGCTCCTCCCTCCGTTCCTGCTCTTCACCACAGCATTCGGCGGCATCATCGTACCTAAGATCAACCTTATCATGGACCTGGTTTGTGAGGATTACTACGCCACGTTGCAGACCGATCCGATATCCTCACCCATGGACCCCGGCCGAGACCGCTGCCAGAACGATGTTGTTTCATCGCGCTCCTCGCTCTTCCTTCTATATGCCAGCTTATGCTCTGGCCTGCTATCCGCCGTCATCAGCCCCAAGATTGGCGCCCTTTCCGACCGATATGGACGTAAGAAGTTTATGATTGCCAACACGTGCGGCACCCTCCTTGGCGAAATCATCACCATTCTCGCAGCAAAGTTCCCGGAAACCGTACATGTCAACTGGATCCTGGTTGGATATTGTTTGGAAGGCATATCTGGATCTTTCATTGTTGGCATGGCTTGCGCGCATTCATATGCATCCGACGTGGTTGCGCCCCAGAAGCGAAACGTAGCTTTCTCATACTTTCACGCATGTCTGTTTGGTGGTATTGCTATCGGACCTGTTCTTGCCGGGTACATTATCAATGCTCGGGAGAAGGTTGTGGGCAAGACTGAAGCTGTGCTTCTTATCTTCTACATGGCCTTGGGCGCGCATCTGTTCTTCATTGCTTTCCTTGCCTTTTTGGTCCCCGAGTCGCTTAGCAAAGCACGACAGGAGGCTGCTCGCGAGAAATACCAGGAGGAGATTGAACGACACGAACCAGCAGCCGATTGGATCAACCAGTTGCGTTCTGTCAACCTCTTCGGCCCTCTCAAGATTCTCTGGCCTACCGGTCCTGGCACTTCATCTGCCGTGCGCTGGAACCTGGTTCTGCTCGCTGCCACAGATACCATCATGTTCGGCGTCGCAATGGGTGCCATGAGCGTCGTGCTCGTCTACACCCGTCGCCAATTCGACTGGCACGAATTCGAATCCGGGCGCTTCACAACCATCGTTAACAGCTGCCGCGTCTTCTCTCTCCTTGTCATCCTACCCGTCCTCACCCGCATTTTCCGCGGCAAAAACGGCGCTGCTCGCACCCGTAGCTCTGGCTCCGACCTCTTTGATCTCTCCATCATCCGCGCTGCTATCTTCTTTGATATGATGGGATATCTAGGTTTCGCAGTTGTACGCAAGGGCGAGCTATTTGCGCTTTCTGGTGCTCTGGCTTCCATCGGTGGTATCGGATCGCCTTCGCTGGGTGCAGCCTTGACGAAACATGTGCCGCAGGATCAAGTCGGTCAGTTGCTTGGTGCTACGGGCTTGCTTCATGCTGTTGCGCGTGTAATGGGGCCTACTATCTTCAACGGTATATACAGTGCTACTGTTGCAACGTATAGACAGACAGTGTTTGTGTCGCTTGCGGCTACGTTTGGGCTTGCGTTCATGTGTAGTTGGTTTATTCGTCCGCATGGTAAGTTACTAGTTTGACTGTCCTGGGATTGATTGAGTGGATGCTAACTGGCTTCTAGTATATATCGGCGAGGAGAAGGGGCGCGATGAGAGGGTTGAAGAACCAGAGATCTAGTCCTTTTCTTCGTCACTGCGGTATTCCTTCTTGCGAACCACTTTTCTCTTTGGCACTTAGAATGTACCTGGACCCATATGTCCCCTTTTTTCTTTTTTCTTTTTTCTTTTTCACGTGCTACAAATATTGCTGCTTCATTTACAATAGGAAAGATGATATGGCAGAGCAATGTCTGTTTTTTTTGTAGATCTGGGTACATGTATACCTTTTTGAGCATTTCGGTGGCATTCCGCGCATTCTGGGTACTAAGATTTCGGTACTGGATGTACATCTAACGCTAGGTTGGACTAGATTTTGTGCCATCAATCCAACAGATGACTGAGTAAGGTCCCGTTAGATATATGCCGACTTTGTCGTTCCTGTAATTTGAATCGTTTCCAACAGCCATCGCTCCTGGAGCTAATTTAAAGCATGACCATGCTAATATTAAATCCCATGTTTAGACCCTAGATGCTGGAAAACATGCCAGCGTAAAGACGAAACTCGCGACTAGAGCTTACCTAAGGAAAGCGGTCCTCGGCCCGCTAACCAGACTCACGGGCTTATTATCTACGTCAGCTTCCACGTTGCATCTTCTCGTGCCAATTGGCTGGCGCGCAACCCGCAATTGGCATCTTCCCTTCCCTACTCGCATTGCTGAACCCTTGAAATAACAGTCGTCCACCCATATGCCGCACGTTTAAGAGCCATATTTGCTTTTTCTTTTCTGTGTTCGTCACTCAATGTCCTCGGCTTTTCGGTAACGCGCGCGACCCTTGTACAGCCCTCGTGAGGGCGCGCATTTCCCCCAAATCCCCCAATCTCTCTCCCCGCTTTCCAAAAACAACCATGTCGAAAGAGAACCGCGCTTTTGATACGGATTCGTTTGGTATTGGATATGGCTTCGAATCGTATCCTAGGCAGGCTGTTGAAATGCCGCCGACGTGGGTGCTTTGTGTCGGGCTGGGCTTCTTGATAGGTGCACTTGGTTTCTGGGTAAGATATACACACGCGCATTGGTATGGAATGTGAAGTACAGGTTACTGACTTGGTGTTCTATGGTGAATAGGTTTACGTAGCACTAAATCTACTTGCGCCAACTCCACGTCCACCACGCCGGTCTGAGAAACAATACATCACGATACTGCCTGACGGGGCGCGAAGCGATCCTAAGGAATTGCCGTGTTGGCTGGACAAATGGGCCGCCGAGAAGGAAGCAGCGAAAAGAAAAGCAGCAAAAGAGCCCGGGAGCAAGGCTGTCATTCCACCACAGATGCCGATTGAAGAGGCCGAACTATTCATGAGTGTCGTGGTACCCGCCTACAACGAAGAAGACCGTCTAGAAGGCATGCTCGAAGAAGCCGTCCAATTCCTCGAGAGCGAATACGGTGACGCGCACGCCGGCGAAAAAGGCAGCAAAGCCCAAAAAGGCTGGGAAATCCTCATCGTCAGCGACGGAAGCAAAGACAAAACCGTAGACGTAGCCCTCAACTTCGCAAAAGAACACCAACTCAGCCAGCACCCCAAACCCAAACCCGGACCTTGGTCCTCTGACAATGCAAAAGCAACGACTCAGCACTCCACCCACATCCCCCACGGCAGCATCCGCGTCATCTCCCTCGAGCAAAACAGAGGCAAAGGCGGCGCCGTAACCCACGGCATGCGCCACGTCCGCGGCCGCTACATCGTCTTCGCCGACGCCGACGGCGCAAGCCGCTTCTCTGACCTCGGCGCCCTCGTCCAAGGTTGCCAGACAATAGAAGACAAGCACGGCCGCGGCGTAGCAATCGGATCCCGTGCTCACCTCGTCGGCAGCGAAGCCGTCGTCAAGCGCTCCAAACTCCGCAATTTCCTCATGCACGCCTTCCATCTCTTGCTACGCATCATGACCCCGCCGGCTACCGCCCGCATTCGCGATACACAGTGTGGATTCAAACTCTTTTCGCGGCCCGCGCTGCCGTATATTATCCCTTACATGCATTCTGAAGGCTGGATTTTCGATGTCGAAATGCTCATGTTGGCTGAGAGTGCCGATATTGCTATGATTGAAGTGGCAATTGGGTGGAAGGAGGTCATGGGGAGTAAACTGAATGTTGTGTGGGATAGTTTGGGCATGGCGTGGGGTCTTGCGCTGCTGAGGGCGTGTTGGATAGCGGGGATTTATCGGAGAGATTAAGAAACGTACATAGAACTTGGTCTTTCGAAAAATAAGAAATACATATTCTTTTTTTGTTACTTGTTGATAATGTACATGATGGGTTTGATATGTGAGGTTGCTCATTCAAACTTTGCTATCCATCCGTCGCCCACCCTCTCCCCTTTTGCGTCTACTCCGCCCCAGAATACGACACTATTACCTCCTTTCAATACGTCTGCGCCGAAGAAAGCTCGTGGACCGGGATGCAGCCTTCCATCCTCGTCTAGTTGCTTGTCCGACGGAAGCTGCACCACTGCTTCTGCCCATGAGAGATGGCCAGTCTCAGCACCTACAGCGGACCTGATAGCATCCTTGAGTTTCGCAGGGTTAATTGCGTTTTTGAGTGTCATAGATGCCTTTGGCTCCAAGTCGCTCGACGGAATCTGGAGTGCCCACGTATCGCTGAACTGCGTCACTTGGCCCGCATCTTTTGGATCCTCTGGGTCTATAGCACGAGTTTCTAAATCAGAGTCACCCCGAACCCCAAAGAGATAAACGAGGTAATTACGGCCCCAACCAGTTGTGACAGGAAGTAGAGCGCCATCGTGTCTTGCTCGGGGTCCAGGGGCGAGAGGATTAGTTGGGAAGGTAAAGGACTCCCATTTCTTTTCTTCGCTTGGAGAGTTGATACTGATGTGATGGAGCTGGCTGCTCATCGGGTCGTTACCAGATATCAACCATAGCTGTCCGTTTGCCAGCGATGCGTTTGATGTCGCTATCGGTGCGGTAGGGAGCTGTGTCCAGTAACGGGCCGCAATGTCGAACTGCCAGAGATCTGATGCGTGATCGCCTGAGCCATCGACTCCACCAAAGAGTAATACGTGCTGATCGTTTGCGAATAATTGCGCATTCCGACGTGGTCCTGGGCCAATGGCACCGGTATCGACATCTCCCTTGGAGGGTTCGAGGAGATCCCAGGTCTTCCTTTCAGTACTGAAAAACCATAGGGAAGACCTTTCATCGGTCAGAGTTTTATTTAAATCACTGCCGCCATAGACAGCAATGTTTCCATGGAAAGCACAAGCTGCGTGGTTGGATCTTGCCGGGGGCGTCTGTTGGTTCTCAGACGTTGGCAACGCAGGAATCATACTGTAATCCATTTCTGGTTTCCCAGACCGCTCAAGAGTAATCACATGGACATCGTTACTCGCAAGAACATTGCTTGCAGTGTCGCCACCGAAGATGTAGGCTTTGTTGCCAATCACTGTAACTGTGTGGTTGGAGCGGGCCAAGGAGCGCCTGTAGGTCAGTCTGACTGTGTGAAATGAGTGGTCGAAGTACATACGCTGATGGGTCTCCAGCGGCTGTAGCTATGCGCGTAAATGTTACCTTGAGAGGTAGTGTTGGCTTGGATACAAGATAGGCTGCGTAGCCTGCTTCTGCTGTATGCTCGACGACTTCGGCTGCTACCCACGCGCCTGCTGCTACTTCGGCCATTGTGCTTTTCAGATTACACGGTGCTGTAGAGTCAAGTATGGAAAATTGAAACGGTGAATTCAGCGTCAAAGGCAAGGGATGGTGACGCGGTGGAAGGCGTTGAGATACAAGGACTAATGCAGGTACGCGATGGGCATGACGTCAATAGCCCCATGGTAGGTGCATTTGTGGTCTTTGGACACGCGAACAGCTAGTCTATATTAGAATATAGAAACATTGGTATTTTTTCACATTATTTAATAGTTGGAAAGGTCAAGAATAAGTAGCTGAACGAGCCCCGATAATACGCTCAGTATCTGTGAGTATGGTCGATCCAGACAGGAGTGTCACTGCCTAGAGGTTTAGGCATAGTCTCCCAACCAACTTCGACGTTCTCAATTTTCGCAGAGTGTCTGACGGCTCTCAGTATACCAAAGGCTGTCTCTCTAGATTCCGAATATCCTTCGACATCTTGCGAGTTTTTAAAGTCTTTGCGATCAAATCCGCTCTTGCCTTCATACCGCCCCAAAGACCGTAGATACTTCATGACACCGGCCAATGATACCTTCACTTCATATATATCTCCTTCAGTAGCACGCTTATATAGTGCTGTCATAACACCAGAGGCCAGGAGGTATCCCGCGCCGTGGTCCAAAGCTTGACAGGGTAGCACATGTGCGGGCTCACCATCACCATACCTTTGTGCTTCTGCAACGTTGATACCAGAGCAAGTTTGGACCAACGAATCAAAACCGCGATTCTGGCTCCAGAGGCCATGAGGACCATAAGCATCTAGGCTGGCTACAATCAGGTTGGGATTTGTTTTGTGAAGTTCCTTTGCAGAGAGTCCCTTTGAGGCAAAACTCCCAGGACGATAGCTCTGGATGAAAATATCAGCTGTGGAAAGCAGATCCAAGAGCTTTGCTTTGTCTTCGCTCTTCTCTATGTCGAGCTGTACTGTACGTTTTCCACGCGATAGATCAATATCGAGACCTGGAAGAGCAGGTAAAGACGGCGATGTGATCCAGATTACGTCCGCCCCGTGTGCGGCTAGTGTCTTGCCTGCAACAGGCGCAGCTATGACTCGGCTCATCTCAACCACACGAATGCCTCGTAGACATTTGTTGTCTTCAAATACGGATGGGACTGGTGGCATATAAGGCGTGATATGAGAGGCCTTCATCATCAGGATCGGAAAGTCCGCAATAGCTTGGGCTTGTGGTAGTGCATCCCATTCTTCAAAGGATCGCAGTGCAGCGATGACAGCTCCTCGCCGGAAAGCTTCATCTTCTAATTGGACAGCCTTCCATTTCGTGACCTCTTTTCCAACATCATCTTTGGAAGAATCAAGACTTAGTCCTAGGATCTGCAATGCGTTCCGCCGTGTATTTGGAAATGAGTCATGTATTCTTACATATCCGTCGGAAGCTTTGTGTAATCCACCAATCGTGCCCCACGGCGGAGATGCATTTTTTCCATCAAGTGTGTACAGTCTTTCGGACTTGAACTCAACACATGCATGCTCAGCTGGGACAGTCACGTGTGGTATCTTGTTTGCATGTCGGGCGGACCAGTAGAGAGCTGCTGCGAGTGCAGATACGGCGATGGTTGACTGTGCGAGGATATCTACTTTGAAAGAAGACGGAAGACATTCGGCATCAACCGGCAGTTCAAGTGATTCTAAAGCATTCTCGGGTAGACCAAGCTGTTGCCAAATGTACGCAACCGAGTCATGGACGGAGAATGCTGAACGATCCATTTGCACTGGTTTAGGATGGAGTATAAAAAAAGCGATGATAGAGAGGCTGCGAGAACCGAAGCAATTGGGCAACGCCTGGATATATCTTTACCGAGATAAGTTTGGAAGCCAGAACGTACATAGGAGGAGTCATTTAAGAGTCACCGTGTTCCATGTGACAATGAACATCACCGGGTTGCCGAGTATCGTTATGTAAGCAACCAGTAGTGTGTCTGTTCCGATTCCCAGCAACGACGGGAATAAGGTGCCGATCGAAGCGGCTAATTTTAGGAGTAAAACATACACTCCAGTTTTTCCCTAACGCCTTGTATCGTCATAGAAGATCCAGTTGAACGCTTACAGTCCCTTCCCTTCAAGATACTCCTGCACCCTTTCCAATAAATCCGCCTTCTTCCCTGCGATACTCTGACCCCTAGCACTCAACCACTGCTTCAGTACGGCAACAGTCTGTTTGCTAATCTGCCCGCTATTATTTATATCCGCCATCTGCTGATCTGACATGCCACCATTTTCATCACCATCATCTGCATTCTTAGACTCCTTCTTCACACGCTTAGCTACGGGCTTCTTTTCTTCGACATCGACATCGGCTCCGCCGGTACGTTTCTTAGCAGTGGGTTTGGCACGGTGTGCAAGAGCAGATTTCTGTTGCTGAGCATACACTTCTTGGAACTCCTTGCAGTAGTCTTCTATATATTCGCCGCAGCGCTTGTCGATTTGCTTGAAGCGCGGTATAGTCTTGTCGTCTGGATGCTCTGGCAGCTCTTCTTCCAACGCGAGGGCTTGAAGAATGCGGTAGAACCATTGTAAATCAGGATTGGGATATCTGGAAGGATCGTATATGCCTTTTGGTAGTTGGAGTTGCTCGATGATGAGGCGCATCTTGTCTGTTAGGGCGTCGGTGGTCTTGAGTGGTTCCTCAGGAGGTGTAGGGAACTGTCGAATGTCATCGGCGAAGGGAAGAGGTACGAGCCAGAGCCCAGGTGGCATGACTTGCTCCCTTTCTTCGTTGGTTTTCTCTTCGCCTGGAATGAGTGCTGCTAGGGTAGGCGCAGCGTTACGGCGTGGAATAAACCATACTAAACCCATCTTTTTGGACTTTAGTAGCTTCCGCTGTAATGCCGAAAAGACACGCGTTGAGCCGATATAGTCTGCTTCTGATGGATAAATGAATGTTGACTTGTTCGTATTCGCCCAGATGGGTACGCTGGAAAGAGGCTTGAAGCCAATTATACGTATGACAGGTTCACCGAAACATTGCCGTATCTTCGTGATTTCTTCAGGTGTGAATGTTATCGCGTCACCACCGAACTTGTACGCTTTCCGTAGCTCAGCCTTCTCAACAGTACGTGCGGTGTCGTCGGCCATGTGTGTAGTTGATGACGTGACTATTTGTGGTTTCTCTCCACCAACCCATACATAGCATGATTTGACATGCTCCTGGCGTTTGATCAGGATGTATCCCTTCACACCAATTTTCAAGTCGGGGCCTAATTCCAGCGGCAACGAGAATAGAGCACGGCGAGGTGTGGCTTTCGAATTGATTGAAGAGATGAGTTGTTTCAGAAGAGAAATGCCTTCACCGCTCTTCGCAATTTTCGTGGTAGAAGGTATAGCAACTGGTGCATCTGGGTCTGAGGGCGATGTTGGATAAACAAGATCATCGTAAAAGCGTGATCTGTCAAAGTTGTGGTCTGGTTGTGAAATGGGGAATAGATCAATGGTGCAGCCCAAGTCGTATAGATCGCGGGCTCGTGTGACTGCAGCGTCTTTGTCTGCTTTGGCTTTGACCGGATAATCGTTGTCGGTGACTAGGAACAGACGTCTTGACGAGAAGTTTGGTGCTTTGGTGGTGAAGATCTGATTTGCGCAAAAGAGCACTGTTGCTATGCTGGCTCCATCTTTTGCCGGCTTGAGAATCTTTTCGGCTTCTTCCTCGTCCTCGACCATGTCTCTCAGTCTTTTAACGTCTTGTGCTGATGGAACATCTAGGTCGGCCAAGAGATAGCAGTGTTGAAACGTACTGTCGCCGTCTTTTAAGTCTGTTTCCTCTGTGCCAAATAGCAGTATGCCCATCATATCGTTTGGATTTGAGATGATGCGCTGCTGCATTAATTGGTAGGCACATTTTAGAGCGGCAGAGGTTGGTGAGTCGCGTTCGGCTTTCTTGTCTTCTGACTTGGGCGGCTTTTCAAGCATACTGGGACTGACATGGATGGCGAAGAGAACAGCATCTTTAATAGTCTTGTAACCCTACATCATGTCAGTACAGTCCAAAAATACCGAAAATCAATTGACCGCACAGTATCGTCAATTTCCTCTTCATCCTCGTCTTCTTCCTCTTCACCTGGTCGGTTGTCTTGAGGGTCCGCCATAATGGAAAGTTGTGGTCAAATAGACGTGGAAGATGCCCTGATTTTGTAGGTCAAGACGGTGGTTGTTTGATTAATTTACAATCACTTCTACAGCGCGGCGGATTAAAGGTATAAAAACAAACTCCTACAATTGTCGCATTCAGGTTGGAGCGGCGGGACAACCCCAGGCAACCGTAGGCACGCGCCTTAGCTCCAACGCGACGGCACGTGACCTGTAGCCACAGTGGGGCATCTCCGAGCAGCCGATCCGCAGCCTCGATCGTCATCGCTACCAAAGAGGCTGCGATTATTGGTCGAAGCTTTTCCTGCTCAGACATTATTCACTTCGGCGTTCTGGCCTTGTGGCAGTCTAGTACAATACATTAGTTTGAGAAAACGCATTCTTTCTCGTCGTAATCTCCACAATGGCTCTGCGGATATCTTGTTCCCACGCTGCAAAGCGTGCAACTTCCCTCACACCCGCCACATCCGTCCTTTCGTCATACAGTGCGCAATGGAGAAGAGGAAATGCCACCGTCGCCCCGACGCAGGTTACGCCGGGAGCAAAGGGCCCAACTGCCATGGTATTCATGAACATGGGCGGGCCATCCACTACCGATGAGGTTCACGGCTTCTTGAGCATGTTGTTTGTATGGCTTCCACTTACGTGTCAATGAAATTAAACTGACTTAGACAGGCCGACAAAGACTTGATTCCTCTAGGACCCCTCCAGAACTACATCGGACCTTACATTGCAAGGAGAAGAACACCCAAGATTCAAAAACAATATGCCGAGATTGGTGGAGGATCGCCGATCAGAAAGTGGTCGGAATACCAAGCCGCAGAAATGTGCAAGATTCTCGACAAGACTTCACCCGAGACAGCACCGCACAAACCATACGTCGCGTTCCGTTACGCCAATCCTCTTACTGAAGACACCTATAAGCAGCTGCTGGCAGATGGATTTGGAGGTGGCAAGGGTGGTCGCGCTGTCGCCTTCACGCAATACCCACAATACTCATGCTCTACTACTGGTTCTTCGCTGAACGAGCTCTGGAAGTGGAGGACAAGACTGGAGGGCAAGCGTGCAGCTGGAGAGACTGGACAGGAAGTCGAACCTGAGGGCGCGATCAAATGGAGTGTCATTGATCGCTGGCCTGCTCACCCAGGTCTCGTTGAAGCATTTGCCCAGCTCATCGAGAAGAAACTCGCCGAATACCCTGCTGAGCGAAGAGACGGTGTCGTAATTCTCTTCTCTGCACACAGTCTACCAATGACCGTCGTCAACCGCGGTGACCCATATCCCTCCGAAGTTGCAGCCACCGTTTATGCAGTCATGCAGCGCCTAGGTATGAAGTACAAGTACCGTCTTGTATGGCAGTCACAGGTCGGACCTCAGCCATGGCTCGGCGCACAAACTTCAGACACTGTTAAGGAATACATGAAAAAGGGCCAGACAGATATGTTGTTGGTTCCAATCGCATTCACAAGCGACCACATCGAGACGCTGTACGAACTTGATAAGGAGGTCATTGGCGAAGATGCTGAAGGTCACGAGGGTGTCAAGCGTGTAGACAGCTTGAACGACAACCGTGTCTTCATCGAAGCGCTAGCGGACATTGCCAAAGCACATTTGCAAAGCGGTCAGGCCTGCAGCCCTCAAATGACTCTCCGGTGTCCAAAGTGCACTAGTGAGAGGTGTTTAGCTCAGAAGGAATTCTTCGCAAGCCAGACACAGCACATTGATCCTCCTGCAGCATAGTTTATAGATAAAATTGCTGTTGTAAATATAGGAAAAGTAAATTCTTCATACTCAAACTCATAGTAACTAATATTCCAAACGTGACGTTGCGCTTCTTCCCTTGTCAATTATCCTGGGTATCTCTTACTCAGTTCCAAACCCCCAAGCCACTGTGCGTAGTTACACCCCACGCACTTGCCCTGGCACCCAAGGCGCTGGTTCCCCATAAAACCGATCAATCGTAGATGCAGCAGCCCAATCACCCTTTTGCACCGGCGGCCTTACACCATATCTTTGAGCCGATGGCTCAGGAAGTTTACCGCTTACCCTTGACGAATGCTGCTTCCCGCACGATAATAGAGAACAAGATGCTGCTGGTCTAGCGACGCGATGCATTTTTCGAGATGTGCGGGAAAGTGCTGGGCCGGCACAGATGAGTTGCTTAGCACCTGGTTTGTGGAAAGAGGAATATTCTGCGGAGTGCGGGTACTGCGAAAAGAGGGTTATGAGGGTGGTTGTAGAGAGATAGAGAGTGTATCCCCCGATGGTGCCGTCCTCTTCCACGGAGTAGACTTCGAGTTCTAGGTGCTTAGGTCCGCCTTTTATCACGTGCTTTGTTTTGCCGTTGGCAATGTGGCGTTTGCTGAGGTAGAGGTGGGTTCTGGATGTGCAGCCGCTGAAGAGGGACATGCAGAGGGGTGTCCAGTCGAGTCCTAGATCGGGGACTTGGGATTGGCAGTGGGCGCAGGATGTGATTGTGTCTGCTGGATTGTGGAAAAATGTAGGGCAGATATCTGCGGTTTTTACTGGGAGAGCGAAGAAGGATGGGTCTCTGGGTGATTTGGCGAATGTCTCAGGGGTGAGTTTGAGCTCCAAAGCATTAACTAGGTACAATGTTGTGCATGGACAGAGGGAGTCTGGGAAAATGTCGAGAAGGTTGAGAAACATTTCTATGTTGGACTTGTTGCAGGCGGCGGTTATGGAGTCTGCATTTTGAACAACTGAGAGGAGAGAGATGATAAGATCGCGGGATTGAGAAGCCTCTCTTGTTGACAGAGAGCGGAGGACTGAGATGAGATCGAGACCCATCAGCTCGTTTGAGCCGCTCAGATGGCTAAGGTAAGCGTGAAAGACTTGAGTGGATACCATATTCAAGTTTCTCATCGAAGACGAGCGATCTGGTAGTAATTGTGAAATCCCTGGAGTCGGTGTCGGCTGAATTTCCGAGTCGTTGACGAGAAGTTTGAGCTTTCTTGCTAGAAGTATTTCTTGAGTGATCCAGGCTCTTGTCCAGTAAGTCTGCTCCGCAAGTTCGTTCCAGTCCTTCCTCAACTCTTTATTTCGCTTGCTTAGATGGCTGTTCCATATCCTTAGGGTATCATGATATGTCTTGGGCTTTGATGCGTTCAACTCACGCCAAAACACGAATGCTCGTTCTATCCGATCACTGTAGCCCAGCCATCCAACAACCTCTTCAGCGCCTGGATATATTTTTGACATCTGAGCGACCTGATGGGTCCTCTCCAGGTCGTTACCCTGGTCAATGCAAACGGCATCTATCCAGAATGCGCGTGATGAAGCTGCGTACTTTTTTCGTGCAACTTCCATGAAGTCTTTAAGGTTCCTTCTCACTCTTGCAATCTTTCCATTGATCAGAACATCCTGCTCATTGCCTGGCGGTCCCCAAACGTAGGAAAGGCAGGTATATCTTGATGAGACATGAGCATGCCATATCTCACACTGTATAAGTCCTGTATTTGATAGTTGCGGTAGAAATTTCAGCAGCCTGATGGAACCTCCGGTGTAGTTCAGGGGCTCGTAAGTGAAAGGCAAAGGCAAAGGAGCGGTAGGACTTTGTCGTGTCTTCTGGCGTGTAGTGAACCCCATCCTCTCGGATCGGTTGTGAGTCAGATTCAGATGTGTTATTATAGAAGGTCCTGTAACTAAGATAACTTTGGTCGATTTTCGAAGCAGTATAATTCTGTGGTAGGAAAACGAGACATTGTAGCCACTTTATGAGGAATGAGACTACTATCTGAAACTTATTCTGGTTATTTTCGTCTAACCTTGGCGACGCACAACTCATTAAGCGCGCGAGTATCCATTATATGAATTAGTCGGTCGTAGGATGCGATAAAGTTTCACACGCCTGTTCTGAGTCTTCTCCATGGTCATATAAGCGTATAGATTAGCGCGCGGTTGGCGAGATGCGAACTAGCCCCAGCAACTCATGCAGCTCGACTAGGAAAAGGATTTACAGGGACGTCTATAGGTGAGACATCGAGTTTCAACAGGCAATTTGGTAAATGTAATGGGAACACGGTTGGGATGAGAAGGACCTAGTGCGTTAACTGACAGAGTAAGGAATGCTTCGATCGATGCTGAAAAGTACATCCCATGTCCTATTTGAGAGACATTTGCTGACCACCCAAGTTCACTGTTGTCCTGTCTTCCATCAGACGGTTATGCAGGAGGCCTTTCCGTTCGGATGGCGCACTCGGACCGTTGCTTTTCGTACTGATGGGGGCGATAATACTCATGTCCCCGCATGTCCGTAATCTGTAATGCAGCGGATTTTGTTAGTTGCTGATGAATTGCTGGTCTTTAGAGAGAGCAAAGATGATTTCGCAGAGAATGGGAATCCCGAAAAGGGTTATCAAGACACTGTTAACAAGGCTGCATGCTCCGAGATGTTGTTGGGTCGGAGAAGATCGGGATATGGTCAGAATTGGCGTTGAGCGGAGCCTAATCGCTTAGCGCGAAAGCGGATCCCCGAGCTGGCGGAGCTGAGCAACTTTTCGAATCAACACCACCACCGCAGTCAACCCCGACTTCACCCCTCGTCCATCCTGCTCGCCCTTCACAATGCTGTCCAGGACAATTAGGCGGAGCATTGCCTCGCCCTTGAGGCGCAATGCCATCATCCCTGTTGCGCGCCCCGCCTTCAGGTCTGTCACCACCGACGCCGCTTCATCGCATACCGACCCGGCCAATGTGCCCTCAGTAAGCAATTCTCCCCGGCGGCCAATTCACGGGTGACAATTGTGCAATGGGTTACTAACTGCTTGTAGGAGGACGACAAGCCCTTTGAGATCCGCCTCTCGGACGAGGCATTCGAGACATATGAACTCGACCCGCCGCCATACACCATGGACGTCACCAAGAAGGAGCTGAAGCAGATGTACTACGACATGGTCGCTGTCCGGTATGGAGTCTCGGAATTCTAAAATTCCCACATGTTATGGCCTTCTAACGCGGGAAATAGACGCATGGAAATGGCCGCTGATAGGCTCTACAAGGAGAAGAAGATTCGGGGTTTTTGCCATCTGTCCACTGGTCAAGAGGCTGTCGCCGTCGGTATCGAACACGCCATTGAACGCGCCGACCATCTCATCACCGCCTACCGCTGCCACGGCTTCGCCCTGATGCGCGGCGCAACCGTCAAGTCCATCATCGGTGAATTGCTCGGCAGGAGAGAGGGAATTGCCTACGGAAAGGGTGGATCTATGCACATGTTCGCCCCCGGCTTCTACGGTGGAAACGGTATCGTTGGTGCTCAGGTCCCCGTCGGCGCTGGTATCGCCTTTGCATGCCAGTACACCAACAAGAAGAACGTTACCCTGGCCCTCTACGGAGACGGTGCTTCCAATCAGGGTCAAGTCTTTGAGGCTTTCAACATGGCTAAGCTCTGGAACTTGCCCGTCATCTTCGGCTGCGAGAGTGCGTAAACTATTCCGCAAATACATGTGAAGTCTGCTAACTGGACATAGACAACAAGTATGGTATGGGTACCGCTGCCAACCGCTCATCTGCCCTCACCGATTACTACAAGCGTGGTCAGTACATTCCCGGTCTGAAAATCAACGGCATGGACGTCCTTGCCGTTAAGGCCGCCGTCAAGTACGGAAAGGAGTACGCCGCCGCTGGCAAGGGTCCCCTCGTTTACGAATACGTCACCTACCGTTACGGAGGACACTCCATGTCCGATCCCGGAACCACATACCGAGTAAGTTTATCCGCTGTGTGATGCATGCTTTAAATACTAACAACATGTAACAGACCCGTGAGGAGATCCAGCGCATGCGCAGCACAAACGATCCCATTGCCGGCCTCAAGCAGAAGTTGCTCGACTGGGGCGTTACCTCCGAGGAGGAGCTCAAGTCCATCGACAAGCAGGCCCGTTCCGACGTCGATGCTGAGGTTGCCGAGGCCGAGAACATGGCTCCCCCAGAGCCCACTGGCAAGGTCCTGTTCGAGGACATCTATGTCCGCGGCTCTGAGCCTGAGTTCCTGAGGGGACGCATTCCCGAGGAGAACTTCTACTACACCGAGCACGACATGGGTGGTGAGAAGAAGCCTGTTGCCAGGACGGCATAAAGGCCTCCCTCTTTTTTATGAAATTAACGGGTCCCCGCACATGAGCCATCGAGGCATGTGGTGTGGGGAAAGAGGGGAATTGTAATTCTAGGATCTAGAGGCTTTCTACATGCGTGTAACAGCTAGGGAGCGTGTAACCTTGTTCGTCTTGAACGAAACCTTTTTGATTGCACCTTATTCTTGCATCTAAAATGTGTGATGTTGGAAATGCAAATGGTGTTTAGAGATATGTTGCAATGTCCTTATTTTCTCTCGCATAAGTCGTCTAAGCAAATGCATGTACCATCTACGTGGGTATCACGATTCTAGATTCCAAATGTCGCAAGTACACACTGCTACGCTGTCCTTGTGCAACATGCCTAGCCCTCTCCACCACTTGCATTTTCATCCTCAGAATCCTCTTCAAACTTGCGCTGGACAGACTTATCTTCGCGCTTCCTCTTCGTCGCCTCGATACCTCCAGACGTCAGGTACAGGAACTGCGGATCCTTGTAATTATCCAAGTGGGTAAAAAAGGTATTGAATCTAGTCTCGTTAGCACCCAAAGTCTATTAGGGATAGAGAAAAAAAATGAACATACTGGTTCCCCTGTGCCTCCTCCCTGAAAATTCTCTGATAGATCTCCCTCTCCTTAAACTCCTCAATCTTATCGTTGTACTTGTTGAAATCAATGGGATCGCGAGCATGCTGTTTGGCAAGTTTGGCGTTGTAAGAGTCGAAAACAGGGCGCTCGAGGAGTAAACCCAAGCCAGGTGCTTTAGGAATACGCACAACTTCGTTCCCAAAGCTCTTATCCATGATGGCGGGATCGGTACCGCAGCGGACTGTTAGGGCAGCCATACCGACCATTTTGCGGATCTGGTGCATCATGAAGCTTTGGCCGTGGACTTTGAGGCTGAGCCATTCGGTGTCGTTGATGATGATGGGTTTGGGTGCGACTTTGAAGCTTTTGATGTAGCGCTGGGCGGATTTGTCGTTGAACTTTTTGTGGACGGTGTAGTTGTGGTATTTGTGGGTTCCGAGATACTTGTCGAGTGCGGCTTGGACGCGCGCTTGTCGCTCGGGAGAGATGCGGTAGGCCTTCTTGATGTCAATGTAGGCCTTTTTGAGCGTCTTGATGGCTTCTTCGAGGACAGGCTGATTCACGACGCCTTCGGGCAGAGAGCGTGTGCCGTCGGTCGAGTTATCGAGAGTGACATTGGGTTCCTTCTGCTCTATCGCGTCGATGGCCTGCTTAACCTCGTCTACTGGTTGTTCACTGGCATTGGTCTCGTCTGCATCTGGCATTGCAGTCTCCTCAGCTGCTTCAGTGTTCACAGGTTTCTCTTCCTTATGCTCGTTGTCGATTGAGGCGTCGATTACAGGGTCTTCACCGGGCTGCGCATCTACAGCGTCAACGTTGTAAAGTGCCTCCAGAACGAGTGGCCGTATTGAGTCATCAAGAGACTCCAAGATAGGTTTAATGTGCTTCTCCTCGACTTCGGGCCAAAAGTCTGTGACCTCGGCTTGTCTCTTACGGTATCCCTCTAGGTCGTTCTCTTTCTCTGCATACTCTTCCAGCTTCTTGCCCAGGTAACTTGAAGGGTGTGGTGGGAGGAAAGAGTGCGTTGGAATAAGGTATTCGTACCATCTCGAGTCGCATGCCTGGTAGCAGCTGAAGGAGCCGATCGTTCGCTGAATACCCCAGACCCTGATCTGGTCTGGCAAATGGCTGTTGATCTTTTCGAGGATATCATCATCCTCGATGATCAATTTCAAGGACACAACGTTGCCGGCAGCATGTACACCCTTGTCGGTACGAGCGCAACGCACAAGGGAGGACTTCTTGGGGTCAGATGCGTTCGCCTTGGAGATTGCGCCGGCCGCAACGAAAGCATTGAACAGATCGCCTTCAATCGTCTTCTGCTTGTTGTCGATCTGCATGCCCTTGTAGCCAGTGCCTGAATAACCAATCATGACTGCGACTTTGCGCTTCGGCCTGCGCTCCTCGGCCTCAACCTCTTCCGCAGGAAAAGCTGCGGGTAGAGCTGGTCGCTCGTTTTCGCCCTTCTCGTCCTGCTCTTTATATTTGGCTTGCTGTTCGGCATTGCGATCCCGTCGATCTAATTGGGAAGAACTTGCTTAGTTAGACAGGCCGACTGATGTTGAAGAAAGGCGCTCACTTATGCTCCTTACGCCCCATATTTCTCTTCTTATTCGGACGGCTTCCGTGCTGTTGGCGTCCACCACCTCCCCGCGCGGCATTTCTGCGATCGCGATCTGCCCATTTGCGCTTCTTGTCGCCTCGGTCGCCATTCGACGAGCCGTGGTCGCGGCGGGGGCCTTCGTTGTCAGACATGGTCGCAAAACACTCCTGGAAAGCTTGGCCCAAGATATAAGGCAGCTGGTCATGGAGTAAGGTATTTGGTGAAGGAGTCTGCTGCTACAAGTGAACGACTAATTGTGGGGTCGCAGTTTACCATTTTCTTGAAGCTCCAGGCTTGGCGCGGCAGGTACGATTCACCGCCCTCACCACCGCTTACTCTAGCTTTCTGCCTAAGACATTACAACTTCAGCTCGTCTTCTCATCCACCCTCGCGCTGTCACATCAACTCGCGTGCGGACGGTCGTTACAAAGAGTAGAAAGGGAGCCGGCTGTCCCGACACTTAAAAGGCTGCACTCGCTAAACCACATCGTCGGCGCGTTGGTCCGGCGCATTCGAACAAAGCCCTTCAAAGCCTATCGCTTTTCTCCTATCCTCCTGAGAGCCCTCTCAGGAGCCTCTCTACAGTCGCCACCATGGGTGCCGCTATGAAGGATCCTGTAGAAAAGCGCGCAAAGGATCCCGTACAAGTCGTGAAGCAGTTGCTACGGACCGTAGTCCGCATGTTCTACGAGACAGAACACATTGTGATCATGGATGCCCTATGTTACCACGGCGCGCTGCCTGTGGCTGACATGACCATTATTCTGGATGCAGGCAAAAACTCGAAGCACGTGAGCAAGGTCGCGGGTAAGCTCAGGGAGGCTGGTTTGTGTTCTTCGTAGGTGTTTCAATGCTGCTGATGACGATCCATGCTGACAGGCTCAGGTATACTCAACATGTCATGCGCCAAGGTGCGAACAAAGCATCGAGCAGAGAGTTCTTCTACATCGACTGGCGCCATGCTGTCGATTCGATCAAGTACAAGATCTACAAGATTGACGAGGGAATCAAGAGGGATGCGAAGCCCACAACCGAGAAGCCCGAGTTCAAATGCTTGCGATGCAAATCGACATACACAACCATGCAAGCACTCGACCACCCCGATGACAACCCCGGACCGGACGACAGTGGTTTTCTCTGCGCGAGATGCGGGTTCCGACTAGACGAGATCGATCCAGACGCTCAAGCAGACGATATTGACGACACCCCAGCAAAATTCAATAAGTTGTTTGGTCCACTTATTGAGACAATGAAAGAGATTGAGAGTATGGGTAGCCTTCCGGCAATGGAGCCAGCAGACATAATTAGCGAGAGGATTGAGCTGCCTCGCGACAGGAACGTCGACCCAGGCACTCAGGTTGAGGTTATAGAGACGACTGTATTGCGACCAACGGCAGTGAAGGGCATTGACACAGGACCAGAGAAGATCAACGTCCAGATAGGATCGAGTGCCGAGCAGAATGAGAAGCAGCGAATGGCAGAGAAGGCCCGGCAAGAAAAGATCTCCATGCAAAACCAGTTGCCTTCATGGCACACTCAGTCGACTGTCATCAAAGATGCTGCCGGAAATACTACAGCAGTCAAGCAAGAGGACAACGGGGTGGACACGCCCACCATCAAGACTGAAGGAGGTGATGCCATTGCTAGTAATCAAAACCTGGATGCCGTCTTTGCTCAGATTGAGGCTGAGCGACGCAGAAAGGAGCAGGAGGAAGAAGACGAGGACGATGAAGATGAGGACGAAGATGAGTTCGAAGATGTTGATGTCGGTACGCCAAGTGCTCTTCCGGATGCGAAGCGTGTGAAGTTGGAATCGTCAGCTGCTCCAACGCCCTCGGCTGCCGCAACACCCGCTGTGATTACTCCGGCGGCATCGAACGGAGGAGACGAAAGCGAAGAAGACGAGTTCGAGGACGTGAATTGATGTTCTGCATAGCGTGGGCGTTTGGGGGATGACATGTGTTTTCACTTCTTGGACGGATACATTGGCGGGTGCCTTGGGCTATCGTCTGTTCATTATTTCATGTATGGGATGGGTTTTGCTTGGAGAAATATAATGCTGTGCTGGACGAGGCATCTGCAAGGCGTAGAATGAGTTGGTGTAGTTTAGATTATCTGTACAAAAACCAACAGTGTGCTTCTTTGAAAAGCTCCATTGCAATGGGTTTCTTCGAAAATTCACAATAATTACATACTGTATTAAGACTTACTGTGTGCTCATATGCTTTGTTAAGCAAAGTGATGAGGTACAAGTATGACGGCGCCAGTCAGCCACCAGCCCTACGGTCCCTTGCGACCGGGACCCTAGGCGAGCTTCTGCTTGCCCCATCCCACCTTCAGACCCCCGCGTGCCTTCACCACGTCCTCCGCACTCGCCCCGCCAGCACCATTCACCCTGTTCAACATCTCGGCGGTTTTTCCTGACGGATGGTCGAGTGAATTGCGAATCAAAGATGGCCGCCTCGACAAGAGATCTTACTACGCTGCTTGCGCAAACCAGCATCGAAGACCATGATGAAGTGCTCAAAGCCACCAATGCGGCTCTCAAAAAGTCCAAAGGCGATCAAGATGCGCAACATACCAAGGCCGTAGCACTCTTGCACCTCGACCGATACGAAGACGCCTTACAAGTGTTCGAAGCCGCACCGGAAGTCCAGAAGAAGGCACAATTCGAATATGCATATGCGCTCTACAAGACAGGCAATGCGGCCAAGGCGGTAGAAGTGGCACAGGCGGCAGCGTCAGGAGCAGGGCGTGGAATGAAGCATATGCTTGCTCAAGCGGTAGGTGTGGGATATGCGGGGATGCGTATACGTGGCTAATGGCATCCAGGCGTACCGTTCTGAGAACTTCGCTCAAGCCACGAGGATCTACAAGGAGCTTGCAGACCAGAACGTCGAAAGTGAGGAGTACGATATTCGAATCAACTCGGGAGCCGTAGACGCCCAATTGGAATGGACTGGACAGGGAGAGCTGGCACAGAAGAAGCAGCCCACACGAGAGGATCTAGAGGTTTTCGAGACAGCATTCAATGCGGCATGCGGCAGTATCTCGCGCAATGAATTTGGACAGGCGCAAGTGTGCTTGAAGCGCGCAAAGGACCTGTGCAATGCGCTTTCGGACATGAGCGAGGAAGAGAAGCAGGCTGAGTTGCTGCCAATTACAGTACAGCAAGTCTATGTCTTGATACAACTTGGCAAGACCGATGAAGCAGAAGAACTGGCTACGAAGATCCCTTTCGCTGAGTATGATGCCTCTGTAACAGTACTGCATAATTTCTAACAGCACCAGCATCAAGGAACTTTCGACCCGCTACATCGCTCAAGTGAACAGCATTGCTGCTTCAAAAGAACACTCAAACCCTTACCTCTCACATCGTATATTCCATTCGTCGCCTCAGCCTCCTGTTACCGATCAGCTCTTCTCCTACCAGTCGAACATTCTCCGAGAGGACGAATATGTCATCTCACTCTTGTCACAAAAGGTGACCGGTGTCGCTGAATCTACCCAAAAGGTCATCTCTGGAACCCCCGCCCCATCGCTTTCTCCTGTTGTCAACATGGCGGCTGTGCTCAATGCGGCAGCCCACGCCAGGAACACGAGCACCGAAAAAGCTGCGTTGAAGGCAATATTGCCTCTTCTCGAGAAAAGGCCAAATGATGTCGGCCTCATACTTACGATAACACAACTTTATGTAATCACAAATAACTACGCTGCTGCTACATCCCTTCTTGAATCCTTCTTCAAGCGTCTGGAACAAAGCGGCTCCGCGTCCGATCTCGATGTACGCTTTGCGCCAGGGCTGATCGCCGCACTCATTTCGTTGTACGCACAGCAAGGGCGCCCGGGAGCATCAAAGAACGAGTTGGCAAAGGCAGCAGAATATTGGCGGAAACCCCACAAATCAAAGACAGAGGCGCCTTCCAAGTCCCTCATGGTTGCTGCTGGCACAGCACTCCTTGACACGCACAATCCAGAGAACGTCAAGTCTGCAGGTGAAATTTTCAAGGGCTTGTATGACCAAGACAACGAAGACCGAGCAGCCATTGCTGGCCTTGTCGCAGCGTACAGCATCACAGATCCTACCTCAATACCCGCAGATCTCCTCGCATATCTGCCAGAAGCGAACCGCTTAGTATCCGACATCGACGCTGTTGAACTCGAAAAGGCTGGCGTCCCCCTTGGCAACGTCACCTCGGTCAATCTCGCAGCAGAATCACGGAAACGTAGCCTTGCACCAACCAATGTGGCACCATCGAAATCCAAGAGGTTACGAAAATCAAGGATGCCAAAGGACTATGTAGAAGGCAAGAAGGTAGACCCCGAGAGATGGTTACCGATGCGTGACAGGAGCTACTACCGTCCCAAGGGACGAAAAGGAAAGAAGAAGATGGATGGCCTTACTCAGGGAGGTGTAGTAGCAGAAGACAAGGGCACTCCAGCCGCTCAGGAGAAGAAGGGTGGTGCCGACAAAAGCAAGAATAAGAAGAAGGGTAAGGGCGGCAAATGGTGAGTGACGAAGATCTCTCTCTATGCCATCATGTACTGTTTAGAAGCGTGTAGCCAGCAATCGAGCCCTATTCAACATGCTGTTTCATGAATGAGGCGGCAATCACCAATTGTGCAGTATTGCCCCACATTGCTCAAATGCCAGGATAGTCCATCCGGACATTCCACTACTCGTGGTTGGCCGAAACAGTGCCATGTCCACACAGTGTAACTATATACGAGCATTATAGAGTAATATAAAATTTCCTATAGCGTATCAATCTATATGTAAAGTCCAGTACTTTTGTATAAAAACGTATTTTTCTAACTACGTTATAGTAACAGCTTTGTTTGGATTGGAACTTATTTTGTTTCGGTACTTCGGTCGACCAAGAACTACCATCAACCAGTCCCGCAACTGAGCTGGCATTAGAGCAACCTATCAATGTAACGCGGCAATCGGATGCCTCCGCATCAAGGTCTGGGCGAAAATTGAACCAATGGTTAGCCTACTTACTTGACAGCACTAAGTGCAAACCAGCAAAGCGGGCGAGAAAAATGGATATCTTAGACAAGCCGAGATTTACCGCAAGCCGATACACCTCGGTGGTTACTGGATAGAGTTAGTCGACCGCATACGTTGTTACGTGTAGAGACGTAGAAAGTCTCGGATGACCACAGAAACCCTGTTAACACTTGACAGGTTGTAGTGTAGTCGATTGTTATTTAAGGTGGGTCATGGCCACGCACTGGATTTGCTAAACTCAACTACCTACATACCATTCGACATACTATCAACCCCCACTACCAATCTCCTGCTACTACATACCAACAACACAGAAAGAACAAACAGTAGAATCCAACTTTCTCAAAATGTCAGGCCAAGAGACTCGCCAATGGGTTCTCGCCAACTACCCCGAGGGTGAACCCGTCATCGAAGGAGAAAACGCAACCTTCAAACTGCAAACCACTACACTCCCCCCACCAGGACCCGAAGAAGTCCTCCTCAAGGCCCTCTACTTCTCCAATGACCCGGCCCAACGAGCCTGGATCAACACCAAAATCGAGCCAGAGCGTCTCTACGTTCCCCCCGTCCAAAAGGGCGAAGCAATGCGCTCAGGCGCCATCTGCGAAGTCGTAACTTCCAACAGCGACTCCCTGAAGCCCGGCCAACTCGTCATAGATTTTAGCCTCAGCTGGTCCGAATACCTCGTTGTCCCCGCGAAAGCCGTGCGCCCCATCCAGACCGACCCCAGCGGCGCAATCCGGCCCACGCACTTCATGGGCGCCCTCGGCGGCACAGGTCTAACAGCGTACTACGGTCTAATCGACATTGCGTGCGCCACTGCCACCGACACGGTGGTTGTGTCTGGGGCCGCGGGCGCCACGGGCTCCCTCGTCGTCCAAATCGCAAAGCACATTGTCGGTTGCAAGCGCGTCATCGGTATCGCGGGCGGAGCGCAAAAGTGCAAATGGGTCGAGAGTCTGGGCGCAGACGCCTGTGTCGACTACCGGTCTCCCTCGTTCAAGCAGGATCTCCGTGCTGCGACTGAGGGATACGTCGACGTCTACTTTGATAATGTCGGCGGCGACATCTTGTCGCTTATGCTCACCCGCATGAAGAAGTTTGGTCGCGTTGCCGCTTGCGGTGCTGTATCTACGTATAATACCGTGGGCGACAGCGGCGTCAAGAATTGGGCTGAGATTGTTAGTAATCGCATTGAGGTCAGGGGGTTTATTGTGCTGGATGCTGTGGAGCAAGGGAAGACAGGCGCTATGATTGGGGAACTTGTCAAGGCGGCTAAGGAGGGCAAGATTCAGCTGGGTCCTGAGACGGAGACGGTGGTGCCGACGAAGTTTGAGGATGTGCCCAAGACGTGGATGATGTTGTTTAATGGGGGCAATAAGGGCAAGTTGGTTACGCAGTTGACGGGTTAAGAAAGAGAGAAAAAGGTGGTTTTGTTCTAGAAGAATAGATGGAAGATATATAACAATCTAAAAGATCATGTTTAGCACAAAGTTGCATTTCTTGATCAAGAGGAAGTTGAAGGGTATATATGTACGTTGTTTCTCCTCAGATACGCCTGAAGGCCTTTCTAAACCCCAGATTTCCGCCCTTCATTGTATCGTCCAGTCTTGTTTTTCCCTAGCCAGGTTCATGTTGTAAAGTCCAAGGGGGGACTTGCGTCGTCGTCGGTATCGCTGCCGTACGCAGGGAAGTCGTCGTGTGTGCAATTTCGAGTTGCTTGTGCTTCCGTAGCGTAGAAGAGACTTGGAGGCTGGTGTTTCCTGCTGGACAGTGACCCAGCTCCGTCTCTTGGATATCGATGGACTCTCGATATTCTCTTGGAAATCTGGTGATACGCATTGCACAGCAAATCGTCTAAGTCCCGATAGAGTGATAAGCGCTGTACCGATCGAAACGTGTGCTGGCCTTCCATTCAGGAAAGCAAGGATCAGATTATCCTTTGCACCGAATACGCCTGAAGTTCGCCTCCGTGTAGTCGTTGCTCCCACAATCCCTTCCTCTCAAATATACCTCGGATCGTCTTTGATCGTCTTCTTGACATCCTCTAGGGGATACTTATCCAGATTCTCATCTGCCTGATACAACTCGGGTACCTTGCCCCGCTTGTATACCTTGGTACACCACGCCACAGCCGCCTTCTCACCTACCATCTCGTAGTACTTTCTCGCAACCATAAGTGGAGTCAGGGACCCGAACTTCGAAGCGTACCCCGTGTTGACTCGGTAATTATACGGCACGCCTCTGCATATGGAGTCAGCATAAGACTGGAGTTGGCGGCTCCACATGAGGAGCTGCTTGGGTTCTAGTTTGCGGTATTGGCGGAGGAGCTTGAACGTGTTGCCTTGCATGATGAGCATGCTGGACCAGTAGATTAAGTAGCAGATTCCTGCGCCGAAGTAGTGGAAGTCAAAGACCGGGTCGAAAACGCGGTCATCACAGATATCCATGAAGCCTTCCATTGATTCGAGGTCGACCTTGTTGTAGCGGGGTCCGTGACGCTCATAGTCAGCGATCCAGGCGAAGGCGTCGTTGGCGACCTTTTGCGAGTCGTCGATTACACTGTCGATTTCTTCTTGGGTGCAGTCTGGTCGCGAGAGTTTGTCGGTACGTTCGAGAAGCCGGGGGATCATGATGCAGATGTCGATAAGGGCCACATAGGGATCGACTTTTGCTGCTTTGGCAGTTACTGACATCCATTCGGGGGTATCGAGCATGGAGGCTTTCCGCATTAGGATGCCGATGCTTAGCTGTGAGGACTTAGCAAGTGTAGCGAGTCGTGTGACATCGGGTTTATCATACCGAGTTGTATCGGATTCCATGATAGATTTGCATGCTTAGTCTGCTTACGAAGGAAGGTGGTCCTCGCTGCTTTACCAGATGCAATAGGCCTTGCGTGTGGTAAAAGAAGCCATGGCCCCGTGTTACGCCGACAAAGACCTGCAGGAAATGTCAACAATGTGCTCTGTATAGGAGAATATTGAACTATTACCTCATACAGCGAGAGCAAATATGTAGACAGAAGCGTCTCATCTTTGAGAGCTGTCTCTGGGTCCTGAATAGCGTGCAGCATCTGACTCAGTGCTGTGCTGTAGAGTGACCTGGAGCGATGAATAAGAGGGGAGTTCATTTTGTCTACTGCCAGCTGAGCTGCAGCTAGCGCATCAATGGCAGCCTCAAGAACAGGACTGTTGGCGGGCAGGTTGGGTAGGCCAAGCATCAGTGCAGATGGGCCTGGCAATGCCTGGCCTTCAGTTTTCGGAAGATACAGCGCGACGAAGGTGCTGACATGTTGAATGCGTTCCGAAGCAACAACACTTACTTGCTTGGGGATATCGGGCTCATACTGCACACTTTCTATCCGGATTCCAGTGCTGCCCTGCGACTTTCCCTGCTGTTTTGAGTGAGAGTAAGTTTGAATGGCGAACTTGTAGCGGTTCTCATCCTCCTTGATCAGTGCGGGCTTGTCTCTTTTGGTGTCGAATTCGTGGAGGATGAAGGCCTGCGTCGGCCGGTAGCCCGGGCATTTTGTCCCGCGCTTCAAGCAAGTGTTGCATTCAGGCTTGGATTCATCGCAGCGGACTTTTCTTTTTCTGCATTCGAAACAACCAGTCGATCTTTTGGGCATTTCTCACGGTTGGAGCGGGACTGCTCCCACGCGTGTGTCAGGGCAAGTCGTGGGAATGGCCGAGAAGGATGGATCCAGATGTAGGTTCCGAAATAGTCGAATTAGGGGAGAATATACCACATAAGACCGGGACAACTGAGCTCAGGAAGTCAACGGAAGAGACTACTATAAGCTAGGACGCGTTTCGTGGCTAGCTGTGTCTTCCACTTGCTGATCACGGGGTCAACGGCCGCTTCCAAGCTGTTCCGCATGCACAAACCTAAGGGGCGTGCTTCTAACCCATGAGGGGTCGGGGACACTAACCGCATTCCAAGAGTCTCCTCGGCCCAATGGCTGCACAGCCTCTAAGATGCGACTAACTTTCCCGTATAGCGACAGATTTGCCCTCGCATGGGTGTGACGGATCAAATGTCTGGAGTTTTTCCTAGAATTTCCAAGAGGAACCTATGGCAGAGCGTATATTTTTGGTGAGTGCAGCGTCACACATGGATCGGCGTTAGGGCTGCAGGAGAGGACCCGTAAGTGCTTACCTTACGGAAATGATGTCGGCAACCGCAAAATGGGAATAAGATGGATATTGCGTATCGTATTGCGTATCGTATAGACTGTGTACGTGTATATGCAAACCTTGTTGTGAAGCAGTGGATTGCTTCTGCGAGTGAGAAGAGAATCGACAAAGCAACCAGCGCGTCCACCGACCAGAGTCCAACCATCATTCTCGTCTCGACTCGCACTGGACGCTTTGCAAACATGGGTTTGCAGGCTCAAGGTTCGAAACAGGTTTTGATTTGACGATTCAAGCCACAATGGCAATGTCAAATACCCATCAAGGTAATGTTCAGCTGGACCCCTGAAGCCCTACAGTATAGCCCCCGTATAACTGGTTCGGGCTCGGCTGAATATAGTTGAAAATCTCCTCTTGGTCCCATGTAAGTAGAGTAGGCCATTGCGGGCCATGCGTACTAGTAGGTAGACATCTATCCAACGCCAAATGTCCCTAACGGGCCGTTTGGGCGGATCAATTTGCCATCTAGGACGGACCAGCAGTAGCTTGTGTGGTGATTCTGCGCTGTTCAATTCGAAACACCCCGGCCTATTGAGATAAGTTTAAGTTGTCGAATTCCCCGGATCAGCAGTTTTATGGCATGTTTCTGGGGTGAGACTGAACATAAGCCGGAGGAAAATATGATACCTCTTGGCGGAGGTTGTGTTCTTGGCGGCGATGGGACTATCAGAGGCGAACGCGAAAGCGATCATTAGTGGGGTGATCGTGATGCCGAGTCTATCACATCTCAATCGGCCTTCCCGCTCCACATTTTAGCCGCCTCCCGTCGTTCCACGGAGAAGCCTCCCGCCAGATCTCGACGCTAAGAGTGACGTCACGCGTTCGCTTCGCTACATTCTCTCCAAAAAAAAACTACTCCAAGGGCAGCAGAGACGTCTACTTACATCCCAGGCTACCCGATTCGTCACCGCATCCAGCCATGGCCGTTGTGCTATTCTTATCCGCCCCCGTCATGGCCTTGGGAATACTCGGCTCACTCGGCTACCGTCTGCTACCCTTACTATCCAAAAGAAGTATCTTGGCATTTTCTCCAAACTCGCTGCGGATCCGAGAAGTAGTGATAGCAATCCTTGCAATGATGCTCAAATCCATGTTTTATTCAGTTGTCAAAACATCAGGCCCAACGCCTGTGGGATTGCACCTCCGCTCGCCTCTCGTCATAAGTGCCGAAGACGTTGTTCGCTTTGATTCGGCAGTTGGACACAGAGAGGGTACCAACCCTTCGCACTTGAAACATGGTCAGCTAGCCCTATTTCTCTCGGCCATGACTGAGCCGGGCATGCTTCTACTACTCGCCAGCCCGTGGTGTCCTATCAATCCCCTGGGTGCTGTTAACGTCCGTAACACATTCGAGCTAATTCGTCCGGAATTATGTGACCTAGAGAAGCTTACGAAGATGGATTCGATGCACGTGGATGCAGTAATGCACCCAGAACCAACAAGAGTAAAGCGTGGAATCGAGTGGGCTCTCGAAATAACGATCAGTACCCCCAGCAAGAGGAACAATGGGACGTACCAGACTATTTTCCGCCAAGTTTTCATTATGCTGGAATTCAAAAAGATGCCAGGCAGCGTCATATCAAAGAGCTTGGATGAAAGCAAACATGATACGTCAACACCAGGATCTACACGCACTAATACGCAAATCTCATTATCCAAAGACGATCCATTGAAATGGGCAGCGTTATGCAAGGACTACAACTTCATACATCTGTCAGGACTCGCTGCAAAGCTGTTCGGTTTGCCCGGAAAACTTGCACATGGAAACCATGCAGCTGCAAAAGCATTGCAGAGCTTGCTTGACGCTGAAAACACGGCATTGCCGAACAATACCCCCCTGCAGATGCGAGTGGACTTCAAGAAACCAATGGTAGTCCCTGGTATCTTTGAAGTGTGCATAAAAGAGTCGCCGTCTACCGGCATTGGATTTGAAATCCTCCAAAAGGGAAAAGTCCATGCTACTGGCGCATATGGTCCACTAGAGCCAGACAGATAGTAGTCTCATGAGCACCTCGAGACGATCTCGTCCTACTTGCATACTCCATCCAGCGTTCATACTCGAGTTGTGCATGATGACAACTTTTTCAACATCTGGACCAATCCTTACAACCTTGCTTACGTGTTCAAGGCGGAGATATGAAGTTGCAGCCAAGCTCGAAGGATTCGGCGCTTAAACCCCACAGCAGAACTTATACGAGAACCTCGGCTCAACCCTAGCAATCTGCAATTGCTATACCAATAGTACCGAGAATCATGGCGAGCTCAGTCCCTTCGCCTTCCTATCTCAACCTAGGCTCTTGGACAGTGACAGCGTTCCTGCAGTCTCGCTGCTGGGTTTATCTTTCACCTCCACGCGAAGACTGACCAGCCCTTCCTGTACACCCCCAAGCTGCATCGCAACTCGTGCCCAATAAAACATGGCCCACGCCGCCTCTAAAGACGACCTTCGAGTCAGCACCCTCTTCAACTTCAGCTCGCATGTCGTACTCGTGACAGGCGGTGCGACTGGCCTCGGCGAAATGGCCGCGCAGGCCTTTGTGCAAAACGGCGCACGCGTCTTCATCGCCTCTCGCAAAGAAAGCGAGCTCTCGTCGACGACCGCGCGCCTCAATGCCCTCGGCCCCGGCAAATGCGAATACATAGTCGCTGACCTCAAAGACAAGGCCGGATGCCTGGCCCTCTGTGAGGAAATGAAGAAGCGGACAGACCGCCTGACGGTGCTCGTCAACAACTCGGGCGCCAGCTGGGGCGACGACTATTACAATTACCCCGAGCACGCATGGGACAAGCTGTACGCGCTTAATGTCAAGAGTATCTTTTATATGACGGTGGGGCTCGAGCCGTTGCTGCTCAAAGGAGCCAACGCGGATACGCCCGGCAGAGTAATTAACATTTCAAGCATGGCAGGGATAGGCACCATGGATGTCACAACGGGCGAGACTGGCGGGCTGAGTAAACCTGGCACTGGCACTTTTTCATGTAAGTTCTCTTTTTTTTCCCTTACTCCGATTCAGGTTTGCAAAAAATTGTGGATATCACAGTTCCCCCCCCCCCCCCCGTACGTACTCATGGAAAATTTTGCTGACGAATGGTGTGCGATCTAGATGGTCCAGCAAAGGCGGCGTGCATCCACCTTACTAAGATGCAGGCTTCGAAACTCGCGCCCAAGAATATTATGTGCAATGCTATTTGTCCCGGTGTTTTTCCCTCGCGGATGACGAGCTTTGGACTAGAGAAATATGCAGATTCCCTAACGGCGACACAGCCAACGGGCAGGGTGGGCAAACCTAGTGATTTCGCTGGTTTGGTGCTATTCTTGAGCAGCGCGGGAAGTGCGCATATGACGGGCAATGCTATCGAGATTGATGGTGGTGCGGTCCTCACGGGATTCAAGGGCAAGGTTGCAAGTTCCGATAGTAAGCTGTAAGGTCGGTTGGAAGTTGAGTTAACGGGCCCCTTACTAGTGGCTTGTTTTTGGTTTCAACGGTCGATAGTCTACTATGCCAAGCAAGACTATGATGTCGTGTAGGTACGTACACCTACATGCATTAATGCCGAGTTGGAAGGGTAACGGGGACTTATTGACGTGCATTTGATTCTTATTCTGCATGGATTGACGTATTTGCCCAGGGCTTTGTACTAGATAGCGGACCCAGAAGCTGACGTTTTCTCTTCATGACGCTAAACATTTCTGTACAATCCAATACGCCTTATTGGCAGATAACAACGAACCACCCTGTGGAAAAAGTACATGTTGATCATGGCTCCTCAGTCTTTGCCCTCTTTTCGTCCGCGCCACTATCATCAACCTCGAGTTTCCTTTTACTGCTACCTGCATCTTTTGATCCGGACGTTGCCGCTGGTGCGGCTGGCTTGGCCTTTTTCTTTACCATGCCCGAGACATCGTTTGCGTTCTTGGCCGCTTCGGCGAGCTTTGCTTTTTGGGTTGCAGCATCCGCACCCATCATTCCACCTAGCAAGCCCTGGAAGACTGACGAGTCAATGCTGTCGAATTGTTGCTTTGTGGGGTCCGACTTGAGATCTACAAGGCGTGTCTTGAGGTCCTCTAACATGCCCTTTTTGTCGTTGATGATGACTTGCTTTTCCTTCTTTTGCTCTGGCTTCAGTGCGTCCGAGTCGAGCGCAGCTTCTTCCTTTTTAAGTCTCGCCTCCAGACTCTGGATGGCGAGGTCGGTCTGTTCAGCAGCTTCCTTCCGTAACTCCCAGTTGACGCCGTCTTCGTCTTCCTTTCCTTGCTCCGCCTCTGGAGGCGCATCTGTTGATTGTCCAGTCTGGTCTTCGCGGACCTTGGATACAGATGCAAACTCGAGCGCCAGTGAAAGCGAGTAGTGTGCTTCTGTGACGTTTTCGTGTTCAAAAGGATACAGTTCCTCTTGCAGTGCAAGCGATTTGCGAGCGTCTGCTACAGCATCATGGAAGCGCTCGTTTTCTAGTGAGATCTCGACAAGGAAGCCGTGACAGTCGGCAATCCGCTCCTTGATGATGCGCTCACGAGGACTCAACTCTGCCTTTCCTTTGCCCTTGTCTTCAGATTCACCTTCCTTGAGTACCTGTAGTTGTTTTTCGTACAGGACGCGAGCTAGCTCGAAGATCTCGTATGCGTTACCAAAGTCGTCGTCCTCCTCCTCTTGCTCGCCGTCCTGTGTCTCTTCATCTTCATCTTCGGAATCGGTCCAGTTTTCGTCACCCTGAAGCTGGAAATATGGCTTGTTCTCTACCGATTCTGTCTTGGGTTCGCTCTTTGCAGCACTCGAGCCTTCAGCTGTCTCTGTCTTTGCAGCCTTCTTCGGTTTCGGCTGCTTGTTCTTCTTCTCCTCTTGTGCAACTTTGTTGCCTAGCACGTCGCTCTTGGCAACTGCAACTTTGTATAATGCGCGCCCGTAGTAGAAAAGCAATTCGGCGTTCTCGGGAGCCATCTCGCCATTGAGCTCGGCTTGAATCTCGACAGCATTGGCATAGTTCTCTGCAGCGGCGGGAAAGTTTTTGGTAGAGTAGTGGATAGAGGCGACTTGCGACAGCTCTGATAGCTTCTCTTTGGTCTTGGGGATGTCGTCAGTCTCAGCGACAGTCGCAAGTGGTTCAGTGGTAGGTTCGGCCATTTTGTGTGAGTTTTCGTGAGTATGTGGGGTTCTTGTGGGGTATGCGACTGCAGAATTGATACTGCGCAGTTTCAATACTGAAGGTGAAGGTGTAGGGTGTTGTGTTTGGGTGGGAATGTTGGTGGTTGCTAGGAAAAGCGGGCTGCTTTTAGCGCGAAAGCGCGACCGCGTCGCGCGTAAAGTGGAATTCCAGACCGACGACGCTTGTGCCTATACAACACGCCTTTACCTTTGCAGCCACTATAACAGAAATGGCCTCAGCGAGACGCCCAGAGAAGCCCTCAGCAGTGTCGGACGCCATACCCTCATCCTCGCCCGCATTTGGAACACCAGTACACCCAATCAATCCCCGCAGGACAGCCCCAATACGCGCCCCGCCCTCTCTCAAGCCAGTTGCAAAGTCGACTGTTCTTCCAATATTACTGCCTCCGGCAACACTACGGCCGCTAGCATTCCGTACCTTCACCAAGAAACACAATCTTACACTCACATCTTCCGCCCTCCAGGCCTTAGCCACATTTATTGGAAAGCACTGCGGTTCAGGATGGCGAGAGGAAGGCTTAGCAGAGAAGGTTCTCGAGGAAGTTGCAAAGAGCTGGAAGAAGTGCGGTGGGCAGGTCATTGTGGAAGGAGATAATGAGACGTTCAAGAGCATACTAAAGACACTAGAAGGGTCCATGAGCGGTGGCAGAATAGTCCAGGGTTCGACAGTAGGACGCCAAAGCAGCTTCAACTTCGGCCCAGATATATCCGGCCAGACATCACATGGATCCCTAGACACCACTTCAAGTTTCGGCATATCGAGCCTAGAGGTGGAAGACAAGGAGGATGAAGAGGATTTGCTAAAAGACCCGCGAGAGTGGATGAAGGTTATTGGCGCTTTCGAGCAGCCCAAGCTGGTCTACAATGTCAACCAAAAACATTTTGATAAGTGAGTACATATTAAGACTATTCACAACCTCTGCTAACAATACTAGATCTACTGCCAAACCATCGCTCTTCCCAGATCCTTCACATAAGACTGAGCTCTTCCGTCAGCGGTATCACATTGTACATCAGCGCATACTCCGCAATGAGACGTTTCAAGCACCCACTTTCAGCACAGCTAGGTCGGCTACTCTGAGTCGGACAGGGTCAATTGCAACCTCGCAAATGAACACGATCACACCAATTGCCAACCTGCTGGGGCGAACCGGAAGCACGCATCTGTTACTGGGTATGCTCACTGTCTCAGCAACCGGAGCGCTCTCACTCTCTGACCTTACGGGAACAATTGCGCTTGACATTGAGCATGCGCGACCGATACCTGAGAAGGGCGCATACTTTGCACCAGGTATGATTGTACTGGTTGAAGGCAGTTATGAAGAAGACTCCGGAGCAGGCTCATCACTAGGGGGCAGCGGTGGTATTGGTGGCACGATAGGTGGAAAGTTCCTCTCCTTTTCGATCGGACACCCTCCATGTGAACGACGAACAGCAACGCTAGGTGGCGCTGAGGAAGTTGATAAGAACAGTCTTGCCGGCCCAGCATTCGGCTGGACTGATTTCTTGGGCGTCGGTTCACAGCGTGGAACTGGTGCGCGTATGAACAAGATTGCATCCAAACTACTCGAACCCGAACGAGCACACAACATTGTCATAGCATCAGATCTCCACCTGGACGTACCCTCAACATTATCAGCCCTCCGTACCCTCTTGCGCACATATACACCCGGTCCCACCGACGTTCACCCTGTCTATCCTCTCGCCATCATCCTCATGGGAAACTTCAGCTCCAAAGCCAGTTTAGCAGGCGTCCCCGGCACCGGCAGCATAGAATACAAAGAGCATTTCGACGCCCTCGCCTCCGTCCTCGCAGACTTTCAACCTCTCATCGCCCACACCACGCTCGTCCTCGTCCCGGGTGACAACGACGCCTGGCCCAGCGCCTTCTCCGCCGGCGCCGCAACCCCCCTCCCCCGCAAACCCATCCCCAACATGTTCACCACCCGCATCCGCAAAGTCGTCGCCGAAGCCAACCGCGAAATCTGGGGGCCAGGAAAAGCAAAAGGGAAAGAAGGAGAAGTCATTTGGACCTCGAATCCCTCGCGTCTCACTTGGTTCGGTGTTAAGGCTGAAATGGCCATCTTAAGAGATGACCTCCTAGGTCGCCTTCAACGAAACTCAATCCGCTTCAACAAGCCACCGCCTGATGCGGACGATGAATTGCCATTTGCACCCAGCCAACAAGCTCGCGATCTCGAGAATCAAGATTCCATGGATCTGGATCTGGTGCATCCTCCACCTCCACAACCAAAACGCCAACAACAGCAGCAACAACAGCCAGATGTCGATCTCGACACGCAAATTGCCCGCGCACTTACTCGTACTATTCTCTCCCAGTCGCATCTTAGCCCTTACCCGCTTGCTTCACGCCCCCTGCATTGGGACTTTGCGCATGCAATGAGTTTGTATCCGCTGCCTACGAGCGTGGTGCTTGCGGATGCCGAGGCCCCGCCGTTTGTAGTCAAGTATTTCGGGTGCACGGTTATGAATCCGGGGAGTTTGGATGAGAGTGGAGGGAGAAGAGGACGGACGGAGGGAAGGGCGCGGTGGGTCGAGTTTGATGTTAGGACTAGTGCGGGGGTTGTGAGGACGGAGGGGTAGAAGGGTAGAAGTATGAGATGGTGGTGTTTTTTTCTTTCGGCTTGAAGAGGATATCATACCAGGATTAGATCGTGTTTTAATGGACTTGAGGAAATGAAGGTAGAAACCCAGTCATGAATCAAATACCGTGTTGCCCGTTTACGAAGAAGAATGCTCGTTTCAACTCCACTCTAGCTATTATTCATACAAAGAAGTAATACACTAACTCTGCTTGTAGTCGTTACCACCACCACACCAACATCGGCTCTCGCCTTCCTTTTCAACGTGAATAACGACGTCCATGCCGCGGTCTTTGAGAAACTGGTACGAGCGCTCCCGGACATCTTCGAGATCTGCGACACGCGAGGCAATGACGTGGATTACACCAAGAATGCGCCGTTGTTTCGGTGCGTGATCATGATCGTGGTCGTGGTCATGATGATCGTGCGAGTGTGAATGAGAATGAGAGTGTGAATGCGAATGTGAGTGGCCATGATCGTGACTGTGGTCATGGCCATGGTGGTCATGGTTGTGATCATGCGAATGCGAGTTCGAATGGCCGTGTTCATGGTGGTCATGGGGTTCGTCTTCGTGCTTGTGTTCATCGCAAGCATTTTCCTTTGCGTGGGCCTCGCCATGCGCAGCTCCTTCATCTTCAAGCCAGAACTTGGGCACCGCATAGCCCACCACACCTCTCAGTGTACCCAGCTCTCCTAATGCGTTTCTGATACCATACTCGACGTCACTTGGTAGACTAAGCATAAGTCTCGCTCCACTGGATTTAACAAGCGGGATGGCCGAGAGAAAGATCAAAACGGCGATGATGCACGATGCAATAGGATCCCATCCAGACCAACCGTAGTACTTGGTCAGAAGCGTAGAGATGATGACGGCTACGGAGCCAAGAGCATCGGCGAGGATATGAAGGAAGATTCCTTGCATATTTTCGTTGTCGTGCGAATGTCCGTGTCCGTGATCGTGACCGTGATCGTGCCCATGATCATGGCCATGGCCATGGTGAGCATGTCCAAAAGCCGTAAGACCAACTATGTTAACCAAGAATCCCAATATACTAACAATTAGCAGCTCGTTCAGACGCTGAAGTTCGTGGCCTTCCCAGAGGCGCTCAAAGGCGTCGAATATGATTTCTACGCTGACAAGTCTGTACAAATTAGCTTGAGTTGCTGTGGGATTAAAAATCACTTACAAGAGAAAAACACCATTTGCAAACCCAGACAGCGTATCAATCTTGCCATAGCCATAGGGGAAACGTGCGTTTGGACGCCACTTGCTCATGACTGCAGCAGCAAGACCTACGGCAAGACCAGCACAATCGAAGAGCATGTGAATACTATCCGTGAGCAATCCCAATGAGCCGCTGACAAAACCGTAGAAGAATTGAACCATCATAAAGCCCAGGTTCAGTCTATATCGTGTCAGAAAAATGCTTATTTATATACTGTCACTGATCATCTTGAGGATAAAACTTACACGCCAAAGTATGCAATGCGCCGCGAATCCCTTTCAATCAAAATACTATGTATAATGGATCCAGGGGTAGAGCGGGCAATCAAAAATGCGGATATTCTCGAATGGTTTCCGTGGAGATGATGGTCATGCTTGTGGCCATGATCATGAGCATGGTCGTGGGAATGTGGTACTGGAGAGCGTGTGTCAAAAGCGGCAGCTGCAATAAGTATTGCAGACACAAAAGGGAACGCAATGTTCAGATTGCCACCATGTTCCAAAAAGCTGAAAGCAAAAACAAGAATAGCGCTCAACCGTAGTCCGACTTGATTCTGACTCCGCAATGATGCTGGAAGAGAAAAGTAGACAAGCGCCGTCGCTGATGCAATTGAGAGGGCCGAAAAGCCAACAGTATGTTGAGACAAAGAAAAAGTTCCAGAAGGCACAATAAATGAGTATACAATGGTGATGGCGAGAAGAATAAGACCAGCGGCAAGCGTAAGAAGCTGGTTTTCGGAGGTATTGATTAGTGGGGACGAAGGCTTTGGCAGCGACGCACGAAGAGGCCGTTGGCTCGTAAATGAATCCTGGTTCTGTGGGTTGGTCATGAGTGACCAGGCCGCTGTAGGTAGAGGTGGAGGAACCCAGAAAAGCGAACCCAAAAGGGCTGTATAGCCGACCAGAAGGTTTGAGGTGCTTTCAGAGGTCATGACATCTGCGAGCATAGCCAGAAAAAGCGCACCGCAAGTCATCTTGCGCGTCCTCAGCGTCCGCCGGGCATCGTCCCAGAGTGTATGGTTGCCTGGCTTTTGATCCAACACTCCAATCCCCGCTGCTACTGCGATGAGCAAGATGATGGCGGTTTTTGCGCCGCCAATCTGCAAGGAGGCGTAGAAAGGTAGGAGTACGCTAACAGCGTTGCTGGCAATGCGCTTAGGTGCATTGGTAACCTTTGGAGTGATTTTGTCTTCCTTCCGTCTATCCAACGGCTGTAGCGTGGAGCTGACCTTAGCTGCCACACCTACTAACAGCAGTGTTGCCGAAGAAAGGGTGAGGGCGTGCAATAGTGGCGCCCCGGGTAAGGTTTTGGTGGATTCTATCGCAGGTACACTTTCTGCCATGGCTTCTGACAGCGACGATGGCGGTTTTAGTGAGGACTGAGTATTGTTTGGGTATGCTAAGGCGGCGAGGAGGTATGGGAGGGGAATCAGGAGTGCAGTAAGTGCCTCAGGGAGTTGCAGCCATGATCTGTAACGCGTTTTAGTCGAGCTATGCTAAGGCATGTTGGAGCAATGCTTACGAGGATGTTGAAGGCAACGGCGCATGGGGAGGCGTCTCATGTATGGGCGACACTGACGAGAAGCCATATCTGGCAAGGGGAGTCTTTGACTGAGGGCGCCCAAGGTCAGAGTCTCCTCGCGGCCTGTTTGAGGACCTGCCCATGGCGGGATTGAGGAAGGGCTTCAGGGTGTATGTAGAGTCGTTCGAGGCCGATCTCGCATGGGCGTGCTTGTGTTCATGGGTATGGTCGTGGGCGTGGGAGTGGCCATTGTACTCAGCATACTGGGAGCGCACAGCGCCGTATAGTTGGCCATTGGTGTTCACCTCGGACCGGTTGTGTCGGTGGCCGTGCTTTCTGACGGGAGATACGCCGTTGATGGGGCTGGCCGTATACGACGAAGACTCGGGCGTGTACTGTGACGACGAGCGTCCATGGCTGTGCGTATGGGAGCGCGGAGTGACGGGCAGGGCATATGTCGACGCCATGTGCTGCGAGGACAGAATTTATCGTGGCTCGCAGTCAAGCAGCCCACCAAGACGAGGGGCGCCAACTGGCGGTGGTGAAACGAGGCTCAGTCGCGTCGCAGCGCGGATGGGCGATTAGCCAGAGGAACAGCGTACGGGGAGTAGAGAGGAGCGCAACTTGGTATATCCACGACGTCTGAATATTGGGGGGCCGTCTTTTCTCTCTACGACATGTCTTGTCAGGGGTGTCTCTTACATAACATATCCATATTCCTAATAGCACTTATCGTCCTTAGCCGCCTTCCCTTTTTGGTTCCGTCCACCCCCCGGTCCCCAGCTCTCCGCAGCGGCAGGCACACTGCGGGCACCGCCACTCCAATCCTTGGCACCACTGACGCATGTGGCGCCATCTCTCCTGCATGAGCATGTGCATCGCAATTGGCCAACACTAACTTAACCCCCCTTCATCATCACCATGCTCGACGACACGCTAGAAGCAGCAGCAGACAAGTACGCTACCCTCTTCTCCGTCGTACTGACTGTCGTCGTCGTCCTGTCCACGCTCTTCACGGTCTTGCTACTCACGCTACCTGGCCAGTATGATCCTTACAAGGACAAGTCGCTAAAGTTTGTCGACGAGCGCGGCATAGAGATCAAAGCAACAACAAGAGATGGAAAGGAGCTCCCACAATGGAAGAATGCGCGGTCCGTTCAGGTTGTTGTGCTGGGCGATATCGGACGATCCCCCCGCATGCAATACCATGCCCTGAGCCTCGCTAAACACGGCGCCAGAGTCACTCTTATCGGCTACCAAGGTGAATCATGTCCGCAAGTACCCATACTTCTAGCAACTAACCGCCTCACAGAGTCTGAGATACTCCCAGAGATAGTCTCAAACCCATTGATTGACATCATCCCCCTCTCCCCAGCACCCGCTAGCCTGCGTTCAAGCAGCAAGCTTCTCTTCCCCATCTTGGCTCCTCTCAAAGTACTCTGGCAGATTTTCTCCTTGTACACTGCACTAGGCTACCGCTCCCAGCCCGCAAGATGGACGCTTGTGCAAAATCCCCCTTCAATACCGACACTCGCAGTTGCGAGTCTGGTTTGCTTCCTACGACGCACTGACCTGGTCATCGATTGGCATAACTTTGGCTACTCCATTCTGGCCATGAAACTTGGTGGCTCTCACCCCCTCGTCAGAATGTCGGAGAAGTACGAAAAGATTTTTGCTAAGGCAGCTTCACACCACATCACCGTGACCGACGCAATGGCCCGCGTTCTCAAAGTCGACTATGGAGTAACTGCCCAAGCCCTGCATGACCGTCCGGCATCTATATTCCAGCCCATCAGGGCTGAAGAGCGCGCCAAATTCCTCAAGAGACTTCCGGAAACGGCTGAGTTTGCAAAGGATCTGTCACCTAGCTCCAAGACACCCTGGAAACTCATCGTAAGCGCCACCTCCTGGACAGCCGACGAAGATTTTTCTCTCCTCTTATCCGCTCTCGTTGCCTACTCTGCCGAATGCACTTCAAAGACATATCTGCCCAGGATCCTTGCCATCATCACCGGCAAAGGACCCCAGAAGGAATACTATCTTTCCAAGATCAACGAGCTGAACCAGCAGAAGAAACTCCAGAACGTCATCATCAAGACGGCATGGCTTACCCATGCCGACTATGCTCTCCTTCTTGCCTCTGCTGATCTCGGTGTCTCGCTACATACATCCTCCTCTGGCGTCGATCTTCCAATGAAAGTCGTCGACATGTTTGGCGCAGGATTGCCCGTCGTGGGCTGGGGAAAATTCGAGGCATGGCCCGAACTAGTTAAGCAGGGCGTGAATGGCCTGGGGTTCCAGAGTCCTGAGGAGCTTGCTCTGCATTTGGCTGCATTCTTTGGCAGTGATGGCAGATTAAGAGAGACACTAAAAGTAGGCGCTCTCAGAGAAAGCGAGCACAGATGGGACGATGAATGGGATGGTGTAGGCGGAAAGTTATTCAAGCTGATCTGAACTGCCGAGGGTCCTTAATACCCGTAAACTTAAATTCTCCAAAGCAACCATGATACCCAGTTAAACCCTAGCAAAAAAAGCTTCCAAATGCAAAACAATACCAATTCGCTCTCCAATGTCCAACGCAGCATAACCCATGCTCCTCACCCTACAGCACTCTTTCTCATTACACTGCCCCATTTCAAGTGCTCCCTCCCCCGCATCCCCTACAACACCAACGGCCCAACCCACCTATGCGTCACCGTCGGATCCATCATCCAAATCATCTTAGCCACAACCTCCGGATACCTCCCCAACCTTCTCAAATACCGTCTCCTCCCCCACATCACAGCCTCCAACTCCCTCACCAGGGTCTGTAAATTTTGAAACACCACCAGCATCTCGCTCGACACCCTCTGGCACCGCAATCCACGCGCCAGATACCGCTTGGGGCTTAGATAGCTGAATGATAAGGTGGCGAAGGGGGACCGTGGGAAGAAGGTGCGGTCGGAGATTGTGTAGGCGGTGTAGAGGATGCTGAGGTGGATGCGGGTTGAGAGGCCCGAGTAGAGTGGGGAGGCGAGACTGGTTTCGTAGTGTGACATTAGTGTTTCCATTTCTTCGGCCGCGAGGAGGGAGGAGGGGGCGGGGGTGGATGTTGTGGCGGCAGCGATCCTGTGGTGGATGAAGAGGGCGACGAGATCTTGGTGGAGTGTCACGGTTTGCTGTTCGATGGGCGAGACGGGGTAAGATGGGGTTGAGGAAGGGGTTGGTAGATCGCTTGGTTCGTCGGAGTCGGAGTCTCCGAGGAGTGCTTCGATGCTTGAGATGATGCTTGGGTTTAAGTCATAGTCCTCTTCCGTTTCCAATGCGTCAGGGATGCTACTTGGTGTTGTTTCTTCCTCAGATTCGCGCGATTCGTTGCTACTGCCTAGCGAGTCGCGTCTATCTTGGGTTGAATGGTGGCTGTCGACTCGGACTAGTAATCTTTGCGGCCAAATCGATGTCTCATGTGTATCGTGGTAGGCAGTGGCACCTGTAACTGTATGTATTTCGTTTTCTGTGCCTTCCAGACCACAGTGCTCAATGAGCCATTGATGCATAGTCATTTTTTTCTTGTCCTTTTTTTTAAAATGCGTGAAGAATACTAATCCACGTGTGGCTGAGTAAGAGAACACTAGTAGCGAGCGGGATACATGCGATATGCGGTGCTATTGGTAAGAAAATAAGAAGTACTTCGCTGGAACGATAGGAAAGCAATCGAAGAACCTCAAGTTAGGCGATGTAGTTTTGTTGTATGATAGATGTTGTTGCAAAGGAAGAAACTGGATACGTATCGTGCGTCGATATAAGGCAGGAAAGAAGGAGTGACGTTATTGCAACAGTTGCATGTTAATCCTCTCATCCTTCTTCCCACGCACAAAATACCAGTGCATCACTTAGCCTATTTCTTTATCCAAGGTTACGATCGCTTTTACCACTGAGGGCGTAGCCTCATCTGCTTTCATGATCGTACCGTGGGACGGTCCACAACGTTGTTTGTTCCGCTTTGTGGTTCGCGTGTCGTGACATCTAAGAGCCAGAGGAATCGCGATAGCGTTGCTATGAATACGGTTCGTGGGGAACATGTTGGGGTTAAAAGTTTTGGTTAGTCGAATGGGTGGGTGGATGCATTTGAGGGTGGAGACATCTAGAGCATGTCGATCCAATGTTTTGATGGGTATTTCTGATGGAAGGGGGGTCAAAACGTTGGGACAGATGTTGGAATGGATTGTAACTTAGGACTGTGATTCATCAGATATCTTTTACACGTATTCTGTCCAGAAGGTTCTTATAGGTGTACCTTGGGAAGTAAGTGATTTGAATATACACACTTGCCATTGGAGGGCAGAGGTGAACAAATGACCCAAGAGCCGCAATACTAAGAATTTTGACGTAACAATTTCATTGCTAAAGACTGATCTGATAAGAAGGATTTTTATGGAAACTACAACGGATACTTGTGTCTTGAGGCTACACTAGGCTACTCCGGCACTTGGAACAGATGTTATCAGGAAGATGAAGGGCCAACTATTTTCCACCAACGCACAGAGGCCATCCTCCTTCCTTGAGATGTATCACTGATGATATATGTAGAAAAGAGAAAATCAGAAATCAAGAGTCATGTTTCGTCCGTCAGACTTCCAGTGCGTCAGCACAGTTATGTAAGAAGCCCAACACCAAGCAGCCCAACTCCAAGCCCACCCAACCCGCATCACGCAGACTACGTAGCCTCTTGGAAACCCACGCTTCCACGCTTCGTGACCGGCACACCACGCATATCGTTGACGCGACAGCTTACGACGTAGTCCATCCCTCACCATTCACCCGCAGCCACTCGCTCCCGTCCCGCACCGCCAACCTGCGGCAATCCACTGCTAAAAAAATCTCCGGTCTTGGCTTTGCACGTCTTATTCCCGGGCCACACCTGACCGCTGTTTCTCAGATCCACACGGCAGTGCAGTGTAAATCATAGCACGGCACATGCTACACTACGCTAACACTAACTTTCCAAGCTTCTTCCATCTTGTCTCCTAGGGGACCTCGTGATACTAAGCCACACACGGCCTTCTTTTTTACGCAAGTCCCAAGAGTTTTTTCTTAGCAAGACCAAGACAAAAAAACAAGATTGATGATTTGCTCATGACTAGAAAAGATGACGGCGAGGTAGAGAAAGCCAGGATTTCCGCGTCTTGACTAAAAAGGTCCAAGAAAGGCGAAGAAGAAAACCACGCGTACTTACTACTCAGTTTCCACTCAAGCATTTTTGGTGAGGTAAGCACGGTAGAAGTGAGTACAGCGACCCTGCCGCGACAGGTCTGGGCTACTGGCCGTCTTGGTAATCTACGTGTAGACTAATTACTAGCTCTTGGTTGGGCTGGGCTTGGGAGAAGGAGGAAGGGAGGCGCAAGGAATTGGGCTATGCAATCGGGGCCTTGGCAAAAATAAAAGTTGTGATATTGCCGTGGCCGTTGGTGTCGGCCAAACCATCCAAGTAGCGTGTGAGCATTGATGTCATTTACCGTATTCACTCTCGTCAAGTAAATAGTCTTTTATGTAAAATAGAAAAAAAATCCCATCTTATTTTCTTAACCGCAAAAGCACTAATATTGATACATAAGAATTAATATATGTAGTAGGAAGAGAGGGAAAGTACAGCGAAATAAGAATCCGAATTATGCGGTATGCGAAGGAGAAAAGAATAGCATTAAAGTAAAGTAAAAAAAAAAGTGCGTGACGCATGACGGGAGTTTAATTGCATAGCCCTTTGATAAAAATTCTTGCCTATTCCGCACCGTACCGAAAACTCCATCTCCATCTCCAATCTCATCTCAGCCCTACAAGCCCGTTGAGCGCAAAACAACAACAACCAAAGGTCTTCCCAAAGCTTACAATTAACCTGCCAATCAAGATTCGTGCTTTTTACAAAAGCGGAGGACGGATAGACGAAGAGGCAAAAGACAAGTCACATGAGGGTGTCATACATGCACTGCCGCAAAGGAACGCGCGTAGACGTACTGTAGTAACCAGGGCGGGGGAGGGAGGACGCCAGCGCAACAATCCCCCCGAAAAAAAATCCCCAGGGTCTCCCAGGCCGAAATGGAGGTGGAAAAGGAAAGGCACCAAAAAAAGGAACAGCAACGGGGACTCCACACCGTCTTGTTTTGCCTTTTTGCTTGGCTGACTCCATGCCAGGGCTTGGCAGCGAATGTCCCTCCGGGTGGGGACTTTTCTAAGCCCCCCCTTCCAAGGATCAATACCAGAAAGCAGAGAGGGAGAGTCTGGGGGTGGAGCTTTTTTTACTTGGCTTTTTTCAAGATTGTCTCTTGCACCCTTTTTGCCGCCGTCGTTACACACATAGTCATGTCTTTACCTTGCGCCCAAGCATCTCACCATCTTGATATTAGCTGCGGATCGACAAAAGCCGCACAACAAACAAGTGATGGATGGGATGTTAACTTTTGCATGCAAGAGGAAAAAAAACAAACCCCCCCCCTCACAAAACAAACACAAGACCATGTGGGTTGGAAAAAAGTGTGCAAAAAAGTGTGTTTACGTCTACGCAGTGAGGCTGTGGGTAAGATGAACCGGGAAGATCAGCGGTTTACTCTATTCACACACTTTCTGTAACTTTTTTGAACCATAGTAGAGCCGCGCCAAGCGGTCACAAACGTACTTTCCGCCCAGCGGATCTTGAAAGGGATGGCTGCTACGTTGGATTGGCCCGCCTCCGCCCCCAGTTGCGACGACTGTGAAAGCCACCCGCTGATCTTGGTCGTTGCCGACGACGGGCCGATGAGGAGCGGGGGAGGGAAGAAAGAAAGAGAGAGAGAGAGAGCGAGCAGGAAGGGCCTTGCGTTGGCATTTGTGCTAGTCGTCATCCACGTCATTTGTCAGTGCGTTGGCTTGGTACCTGGGGTGTGTGGGTGTGGGTGGGTGGTGGTAGGTGTGTCCTTTGGGCGGAATGGGCTGCATGCTGCATAGTGTACCTCGTGGGGCCCGGCATCAACTCATGCTCTGAAACGGGAAATTAAGCACACGAGCAGTCTTTGGACGTTTCGTATATAACTAGCTGGATCCCGGCATGGAGAAATAGGTTCTCATCACACAGCAGCACAACACACAGACAGACAACCAAAGAGGTTTCATTAAAGTATACACATATTCATATTTCTTCAGTACTTTGTCCATTTGAAAGATACCCAACATCAGCCATAATGCGTTACAACATCATCGCCATTGCTTTTGCCCTCTCCGCCGTTGGCCTCGCCGACAAACTGGAATTCGAGGATGTCCCACGCAATTGTATCGACATTTGCACACCCGTCGTCACTCTAACAACCGGATGTGACGACAGAGGTCCAAGTAAGTCTTCATCTTTTGAGCCACCTTGATCATGTAAACTGCCATACTAACACACATCTCAGACGACGACGACTTCGCTGAGCGCCAATGCATTTGCAATGCCCAAAACGCAAACACCCAGATTCCCAACTGCGCTGACTGCATCTGGCGAAACGGCGGCAAATTTGACAACGGTATGTCTTTCCTCTTCCTCGTACTCCTCACACGTGACTAATGCTCTCCTTGTAGACGCCCAAGATCTTGTTCGTGACTGTGGCTTCACTCCAGTTAGCGGCGCGCCCTCAGGTCCTACCCCAACTGGCCCAAGGCCTGGAGGTCCCGGCGGCTCAGGCCCCGTCCCGACAAACCCACCAAGCAACAACCAAGGTGGTAACAATCCCAATGGTAATCCTCCCCGCCCCTACCCCAGTGGTGTTCCCTACCCCAGCGGTATTCCCAGCCCCAGTGGTGTTCCCAGCCCCAACCCCAGTGATATTCCCTACGGTGATCCCAACGGTAATCCGAATGGTAACCCGAATGGAAACCCAAATGGTGTCAACAACAGTCCTAACGGAAACAATCCAGGCAACACCAACAACGTCAGCACGGGTACTGGTGCTGGTACTCAAGGTACTACTTCTCAAGGCACTCAAGGTGGTATCCAAGGCAACGCCCAGCCCGCTGGCAACTCCGCCAACACGCCCACCGTCGCCTTGGCCGCGGCCTTTGCCGGTCTTGTTGGCTTTGCCGGTCTCTTTTTGTAATTGGGGATCCAGACAATCATGCGGTGGATGAGGGGGAAACGGTAATCAGCATCAACGGTTTTGGTTGGGTGGGAGCGGAATTTGGAGTTATGGCTTTATTGATATCATTTGTCGCATCGCCTTTGGCTCGCACTCTTGCATTTACGAATCAATGACAGAACCAATACCACTTTTCATACATGGCTTCTTCGATGAATAAGTATTACAACTTTTCCTTGATTGCAGAGTGAAGTCTGAAGTGTGGCAAGACAGGGAGCAGTGCGTTCAGAGCTCGACTCGACGCAGGAGGAACACCAGGCCGGCAGTAGGGTCAAGGTGTCTTCGGTAAGGCTGGCTGCGCCAGGCAACTACAGACATTATTGCGGATGGTGAAAGTGCAGCAATGTGTAATGTGTTGCAGTTGCAAAATGCAGTCACCAGGCGATGGCTGGGCGACGATGAAGATGGCAGTACATAGATCTTTTGCTTCCAAGACGATGTTCTTTTCATTTTCCAGTGGGCGTCATTGGGCGTGATGAAGAGAGAAAGGCTCGAGAGCCTTTCCTTGACTTTGGTGCAACTCGCTCGAATTTCGCGTCTTCGGGTTTAAGCTCGCCCGTCAGCCATTGTCCCATATGTGTCTGCCATCTCTTGAGGTCTTCTCCTTTCGTGGCTTCTCTGAGTCTTCGATGACGCACTAGCCTTTCTGCGACTTGCTGGAGAACGACCTTGGGGGGTTGGTATTCGGTTAGGTTTCCGGGGCTTGCAATTGTTACTCTTTCAAGGTACGCCCTGGTCACCGTCTCCATGATCGTAAGGGTTTTTCCTCCATTTACTACTTTCGTTTCGTTGGTTTGAGGATTCGTCCATTTTCCTTTCACCCAGTGATCGAGCGGTAACCCTTCAAGTCCTTTGTCGACATTCAGACGCTTGTACCATCGGTGCTCTCCCTTGGCGATTGTACGCATCATCTTGTGTCGATCTTCACCTTCGGTGTACTTGATCAGGAGATTCTTGAAAACTGCCAATTTCTCACTCCACTTTTGGAGTGCCTTGACTTTGCCCAATGGTCCAGGCCAGGCGGTGGCGAATCCGTCATTGGATGTGTCTGGGCGTCCGGTTCCGATCGAGAGCAAAAGTGCTGGTTCCTTGTCATCCCCCTTTAGTGAGGCGTGTTCGCTATAGGCAGCATATGAAGGGTTGTTTTCGCGAATTCCACCATCTTTAAAATTCTTCTTCAAACCATTCGCAAACTCGGCTGTGAGCATTTCAAAGTAAAATGGTGCAGCTGAGGTTGCTCTTGTCACCTGCCAGATTTTCATCTTGTCGGCGCCAGTATTATATGGTGTAACCCATGCTGGAGCAATCTCTGGGTCGTACTGGTGGTTATAAGAACGAAGGAGATAGGCTTCATCGATTTGACCAGAATGAATAGCCGTTAGACAGATACTAGCAACTGTTAGCACAAAGGTAGGAAACTACAGGAAAGGAAGGAGGTTTTACTTACGATTGACATATGCGCTCCACTGGTCTGAAGTTGGTAGCTGGAGCACCGCTGCCCCATGTAGTCGCACTTCGTAGAGAACCGACACCTGATGCTTCCATAGGCGCTTGTTCTTGATCCTCGTCCGAACGCCAAGGGTACCAGTCGTCTCCTGTGCATTTGCCATGCTCCTTGCAATATTGCCTTACGATATCTTGTACGGCCTTTTCAAGTGGTTTATGATCATACTTTGTAGCTAGGGGAAGAATATTCCTCCTATGCCCAAAAAGCTCATTACCGACCTTACGATAGATTTCGAGGCATTGTGGTACGGTCATGCGCAACCTGGCAAGCATAACAGATATGAGTCCACCAGTGCTTGTACCATACATGTAGTCGAAGTAATGACATGGGAGTAGCTCTTCCTCTTTGAATTCGCGGCGTTCGGTGCCAGGCACCGGGCCCTCTTCCTCTTGTATTCGATGCTCACATTCGGCGATCTCGTGCATTAACTGTTGTATGATAAGGAGGCTCGAATAGCCGCGTATACCCCCGCCATCTATGCAAAGAAACGTCAGCATGGAGAACACAAGCTTTTGGAAACTGCATGTCAGACTACGGATAGATGGCGCTAGCCGCTGACTACACTACTATAGAGCTGCTGCCGACCATACAAACGGACATTCAGACAAGATCAGAGCGTTGGACAGGTACGGGAGTCGCCAACTGGATAATGTGTAGATAGGAGAGTTACAAGGCTACAAAAGGATCCAACGTACCCAGGGTAAGTATAAGGTCCTCCCAGCAGTTTTCGGCGGTGACGTTCATCTTCCAGGTTTCTCCAGTCCTGTCGCCCTGAGTCGCAGTGGTGCCAGTTGTTCTTATGCTGAGCGGCCTCGAGGCCGGCTCTCGAGGCGGTTGCAACATGTTGACGGCGCGTGGGTTCAGCTAGTGTGGTTCGAGTATACCTAGTGCTGGGCGCGTGGATGGTGTGTAGCGTTGAATGCTTCACAGGTAGATCTTTAGCCTTGCGTGATTATTTCGGCGGGTAACAGTGCTTAGGTGGTGCGAGGGGGAAGACCGATATTGAAGTGGATATAAGGCCTTAGGGAGCCTCATGACATTCTCGCGCGTTCCCGCGAAGGGCGCGGACAGGGTGCAGGTGGAAGGGTGGGCTGCGGCAGTGGCTGGCTCTGCCGCTAGTGAACGGGGCCGCTGGCGAAGCGACGAATAAGAAGCCAAGCCTTTGGAGTCGTGAGGAATGTTTCTCCAGATGTTAGTTATGACCCTCGTACATGTCCGGGGGCTACTGTACTCGTGTAACGTGGGGAGAGGAAAAACAGTCAGCGCGTCTGCCGATATTGAATCATCCAGGGGTCGGACTTGATTCTATGACGACAGAATGAGCAGTGTCACTGTGCTCTCTGTCCTTATTATCGCTGCCTACTCTACATACGAACATGGAGCGGAGCTGAAATGCAGGGGCCAAAAGGCAATTAGGCAAACCTAGCCCGACGCCAAACAAGGCTGTGAACCAGCTGCCAGCACTAGGTGTACGAGCGGGCAGTGAACATGTAAATACGCATGAATCCGAGGATAACTAAAGCGGATTCATCCGTGCCATGTCTCCACAATGCGAAAGTATTGATCCCCAGAGCGATGTAACAAACCTTGGGAGCTTGGGGCACGCGTCCATATCAGAACGCCATCCAGGTGACTCGCTCAACACCCCTTTGCTTGGCCTGCCCGTCATGCGCACCGCAAGAAAGCGTCATCCTGCACAGGTCGGTGTAGAAAATGCGCGACAATGTTTTGTAATCTCTCCATCCTGGCCAGCGACGGTATGCGTGAATTTGCAGAAGGGTTTGTGTCGGCTTGAGTTGAGTTGAGTTGAGTTGAGTTGGGTAGCATGGGCGTCGGTGGGGTTGTGTGGCATCCAATCAGCGCTGTCCACGGCACAGCCGCGCTGTCAGCCAATGAGCGCGTCGAGCGGCCGCACAATCGACATCACAGCATGTCACCGTCAGCCACAGAAGGAGGCGCAGCACTGCCGCCCAACAAGGCTCAGGCGTGACGCTGCTGGAAGGCTCGACGGTTCTGGTTCAGCCACGACCTAGACCATCACTCCACATCCATCTTTCCACTCACCAGACCCGCCGCTATCCACGGCTATACAAAGCACACTCCACCTGGTTGTCCTTCGCAAACCCAAACATCCTCACCCATACCAAGGCTCCACCCACTTCGGTCCCTACTCTCTCCCTAGTCCTCCTCGCCTTCCTCCTTCAGTCACCGCACGAATGCTAGAAGGCAGTATGACGTTCAAGTCGGTGTCGACATCGGGCTCAGAGTCCAGTAAAGCAAGCTCGCTGTTCGACCTGGATGAAAATGGCAAAAAATCTATCCTCGTATACAAGTATCGCTCTGGTGCAAAAGGCCTAGAGTTTAAGACAGAGGGCGAGCTCTGCGCCGAGCTTGATAATGGTAAGTGCTGCCTGGCCTACATCCATCTGCCTAACACGGTGACTCTAACGCTAGCAAAACTAGACCCCTCGTTACCATTTCTACGTGTTACAAGAAAGGCTATACCTCGCGGCAACAGTCGACTCGACATCCTCAACGAAGATCTACTATCACCTGCGGAGCGCGAAAAGTACGCAGAGAAACCCACACTCAAGGCTTCCGTCGCCAACGTAGGCCTACCTACGCTGGCAAGGTGGAAGCACATGATCCTAGGCAGCTACGACGACCTATACATTGTCTCACGGTTACATACTCCTTCGCCCGAAGCAAGCAAAAACAATAGTCCAGAAGCCAGCCAGCATGTTAGTCCCGCTGGCACGTTTCCTAATGAGGCGCTGCATGATCGCGATGCCTAGTGAGTATGGTGCCACCCACCTCACGCACTCTTTTACAACTATACGTTTGGTCCGCTTATGATTTATCTGCGATACCCGCCGAGCACGGCTTTGGAGCACGGCGCTAGATGGAGTTTATGGTATCCTCGCGATACATGGTTGAATACATTGGTTTCTTTAGTTTCTCTTTGGAAGGGTGCTAAAATGATTAGCTCTCTGAATAAAAATCCTATGAGCCACGGCTCTTCTCCTACGTATGACTGTTACCAAGTCTGCAAAAACAAGGTGATGACTATGTTAGCAAAGCTCATGTGAGACGGCAATAACAACAACAAGCCAGACAGGGTTGTCGTTACGTCGAAGCCTGACACGACATGGTCAGAAAGCAAGTAAAGCTATTGTTTCGACAGTGGATCCTTGCGTGCCCAAATTAGGACATGGTTTGAGAACATGGGATCGCAGCAAAAGAGCCGAGCGGAATGGCAGACCAGTCAACAAGACGCAGGCATGACCTAGAAGCTCAAGGCGGTTGCTTTCGTGCTCGGTATATGTAGTATATGGTACATGGAGATGTTCCGGTGATGCTATCTCAAGCGCCAGCAAACTTGGCAGTCTTTCCCTTTCAGAATGTACCCGCATATGCAAGCAAATGACGTCTGTGAGAAGGCACGACGGAAAGCTTTTTTCTCATTTTTACACGAAGGAAGCAGACTGCCTGTTGTATTGATTTCACGTGGGAGCATCGGGCCTTCTCAATGGCTGGATGCCACGGCAGACCCGTTTCTGTCTCCATCAGACGACGCTAGGGGCCCGGAGCTCCACCAGGTAGGCACTGGTACGCGGGGAGCGTCACTCTTGGGTCGGAACTTTTGATGGGGCCCTGCATTGATGCATTGAAGCTTCGACTGCACTTTTGCAACTCCAACACACCACCTTCACCTCTCCTGGCTAACTTTGCGGTGCTCTTTGATTGCCCGCTTCTCACACAACATGAGGTTTGTCCACCACGCCTGACCCTGGGCAATGCTCGCGCATGCTTTGTCCAACTGTCGCATCGCGTAAATGATGTCAACGGGAGCTAATGCGCGTTTGCAGGTTCGGCCAGCAACTTAAGCAATCGCTCAACAAGCAGTGGGTCTTCTACTACATCGACTATGAAGGCCTGAAGAACTCGCTGCGCGTCCATCATGTCTGGGACGAAAAGTCGGAGCAGAGCTTCGTCGAGCAGCTTGAGAAGGAGCTTGACAAGGTCTACACGTTCCAGCGCGTCAAGGCGGAGGAAATCATTCGTCGCATCGCAGCATCCGAGAAGGAGGTCAACGATGCAGTCGCGCGCGCCCAGCAGGATCCTGCGAACCCCGACAAGTACGAGGAGGACTTTGACCTGCTCGAGGAAGACCTGAGCGACATCATCGCCGATGTCCACGACCTCGCCAAGTTTACCCAACTCAACTACACGGGCTTCCAGAAGATCATCAAGAAACATGACGTATGTACAGAATGCAGATTGTATCGTCTGGTGCTAATTCAATTCAGAAAAACACCAGCTGGTTCCTCAAGCCAGTCTTCGCCGCCCGCCTCAAGCGCAAGCCTTTCTTCCAAGACAACTACGACTCGTACGTCGTCAAGCTATCGAAGCTCTACGACATTGTTCGTACCCGCGGAAACCCAGTCAAGGGCGATTCTTCAGCAGGAGGAAAGCAGCAGAACTTTGTGCGACAGACCACCAAGTACTGGGTGCACCCAGACAACATCCTCGAGCTGAAGCTCATCATCCTCAAGCACCTGCCTGTGCTCGTCTTCAACCCTAACAAGGAGTTCAACGAGGAGGACGCTGCTATTACATCCATCTACTTCGACAACACAGAAACATGGGAGCTGTATGAAGGTCGTCTGAAGAAAACCGAGGGTGCGGAGGCTATCCGACTACGTTGGTATGGAGGCATGTCAAGCGACACCATCTTCATTGAACGCAAGACGCATCGCGAAGACTGGACAGGAGAAGAGTCTGTCAAGGCACGATTCAAGCTCAAGGAGAAGAACGTCAACGCATACCTTCGTGGTGAGCTTAGGCCAGAACAGATTTTTGAAAAGGAACGCCGGGAACAAAAGCGACCAGAGAAGGACATCGCCTCCGACGAGCAGCTGGCACGAGAGATCCAGTACCGTGTGCTTACCCGCAAGCTCGAGCCCGTCACACGATCCTTCTACCACCGAACTGCCTTTCAACTTCCTGGAGACGCTCGTGTTCGTATCTCACTTGACACTGAGCTTACCATGACCCGTGAGGACAACCTGGACGGAAAGGTCCGTTCTGGTGACAACTGGCGCCGTACCGACATTGGTGTCGACTGGCCTTTCAAGCAGCTACCCAAGGAAGACAAGGAGCTCTTCCCCTATGCTGTCCTCGAAGTTAAGCTGCAGACACAGGCCGGAGGTGAGCCACCGCAATGGATTAGGGACCTTACTTCGTCGCATCTGGTCGAGGCTGTACCCAAGTTCTCCAAGTACATTCACGGCACAGCCACGCTCAACCCTAAGCGCATCCACTTGCTTCCATACTGGTACCCCCAGATGGATGTCGATATCCGCAAGCCTGTCAGTCACAACTTTGGTATTGAACGACCGGGTGCGAGCAACGACATCAGCACTAGCGGCAATCTGGATGATGATGACAGTGAGGACGAGGATCTTGCCGCTGGCCTCCCCTCTTCCAATGGCAACCAGGATGATGATCGATTGAGGAGGCTGCGCGAAGTTAGAGACACCATGGAACAGAATGAGATGGCAAGAGCCCGTGATTATGGCACTCTAACCAACGCCAACGATCCCAACGTGCTTGATATCGAAGAGCGAGTTGCCGCTAGACGCACAACAGACAATGATTACCCTATCTACGATTCGGACAGCGATGATGAAGACGACGACTTTGAAGCTGCCAGGAGAGAGGGAGGTCTCCGTTATGCCCGAAAGTGGGTTGAGCGCACCGCCTTGAACGTAGGCAATGCAGTTCTCAATATGGTTGTCGCCATTATCCCAAAGCCAACACCTACTGATGTTGGCGATGGAGGCTTCACACTCGGCGTACCCAGCTGGAAGCAGCGCGGAGAGGTGAAGCGCTTCAAGGCTCCAAAGGGCAAGCGTAAGTTTTTGCAGCAAATTATTATTTCGTTGAAGAACACAACACTAACATTAATCAGGTATTCACGTCCCTGTCCGTGTTGAGCCCAAGGTACAGCTAGCCACTGAGCGTACCTTTCTCTCCTGGCTGGAATTCTCCATCCTCATCGGTTCCATTGCCGCCACGCTCCTCAACTTTGGTGACTCACTCGCTTTCGCTGCTGCATGGGCGTTCACCATCATTGCCTGCCTGGCCCTGTGCTACAGCGCTGGACTGTACATTTGGCGTGTTAACAAGATCAAAGAAAGGAGGGCAGTGACTTATCATGATCGATGGGGTCCTACGCTGCTTTGCCTTGGTCTGTTTTGCGCAGTCGCTGTTAGCTTTGGGTTCCGACTTGGTAGGGGTGGTGACCACGGAAGTCTCAAGGGTGGGATGAAGGGTTAGGCCGGGGATTGTCCGGGATTGTCCGGGGATTGTCGTGGATGGGGGGTGGGTTCGGGGTTTGTGTTGTGTTTACTCTGGAAGAAAATGGATGGGTTGGACGGTAAAAAGCCAATCGCTTTTTTTTATTTTTCTTTGTTTGGAGGTGTTGTGGGAGCGAAGCATGTTTGTCGTTTTCGCTTGTTCGTTTTTTGGGATTTTTTACTGGCATTACTGAGCGAGTCGAAGTGTACGAAAAGAAGAAACTGTGGTTAATGTGCATGACTGTTGTATCAATATCTGTTCTTCTTCGCCTTACAACTGACCGCTTGTTCTTGACGCCTGTGACTATCTGCACACCACAGACCAGAGGCTGGAAATGCAATCCTTATAACTGAACCGTGTACGGAAGTACATGGATATATATTGGGTATCGTAAGTCTTATCTCATAAACGGCATTGTCAGTCCCCTCAGGATATTGGCCATTCGGAGCCATGCCTCTAATGCCCACCAAGATTTTTTTTTCCAAAACCAAAAAACGCCGCCAATGCAAAAATGTGTCTATCCGCCAAATGGAGACTACATGTCTGCCTCAGGCTCCATGTCCCTCGGCTCTTTTGGTTCCTGCGACTCGTGGAATTGTATAGCATCATCAATATAGCTTAATACGGCGGCTAGGCTATCCTCGTCCTGAACGTCAAGTTTGAGGAAGGAGACCATACTGAAGCCATCAATGAGCTCTGCAACCGCCTTGTTAAGCCTATGGAACGACGAGCCGCTCATAAGGCTCTCCGTCGACGCCGGGTCTCTGTATTTACTCTCTTCCTCTGGCGATGCCTTTTTGCGCGCGGGGTCGTCGTCAATCAGATCCGCGTCTACGTCGATAAAGCGCTTCAGGTCACGCTTAGCGACTTGGCCCTTGACGAGATCCATCTTACTCAGTATATTGATATGGGGCATTTCGAGCATCATCATGGCGCTCATGGCAGATAGAGTGCCAGAGAAGAACTTGGGACGGTCGACGACGAAAGTGGCTTCGAGGAGGTAGGTGGCACACATGCGCATGTTGAGGGAGCCCGACATGAGATGTTTGACCAGGCCCGGAAGGATAGGGACGTGCGTGTAGAGCTCGATCTGGCCGGGCATGTCGAAGACGATGAGGTAGTCGTCGGTGACTTCCTCGAGGGGATCGGTGAGCCAGTCGAGGTTTTCCATGAGGAACTCGAAGCAGTAGATGAGGCCGCCATTGGGGCCGAGGCTCATCTCGTCCATGACATCCTCGAGGCTGATGAGGTCCTTGATGTCGAGGTCGGGCTCAAAGGCAAACTCCTCGGCGGCCGGGTCGAGGTTGACGTAGAAGCACGGGCGCTTGGTGTTTTGGAGGTGCTGGATCAGAGCGGTGCAGAAGGTCGACTTGCCCGCGCCGGCCGGGCCCTTTGAGCGGTCAGTGTCTCCGAATGGGCGGTCAGGTCGTGGGGAAGGGGTGCCGTTACCATAACCAGGGTGCCATACTTGCTCATTGTCGCAGTCGGGATGGGTTGATGGTAACGCGCGTCATGCGGCAGGTCGAAACGTCGAGGCGGGATACTTTTCTGCCGCTGGGGCGGTGGGGGCGGAGTGTGGAGTTTATGTGATTGGGCGGGCGTGGCTAGGGCGGCAGTCGCTGTCTGAAGGAAGGCGAGGGGGACAATGGCGTGCTCCTAATGCTGGCCTTAGTGTTAGTGCGGCAGTCGCAGTTCGGCCTTGGTCTGCGCGCTTTAACATGGCCCTGCACGTTTTTTTCGGCAATTTGGGACAGGACGGCCCATTCTGCTGCTGCTTAAATCCACTCCTGCCCCTCGACTCCCCCCTCCTTCTCTTCTCCTTCACTCACCCACCTTCCTCTCTTCTTCTTCCGTCAATTTACACGCGGTCGCAAGTCCTACACTAGTTCTCCCTCGTTCTCCCCCCACCTCTCCACATCCATCACAATGACTGTCCCCAACGGCTCCGCAAAGGTACGCTCGAGAAAAAAAGTCCCCGAGCCACCCCGCCATGATCCTAACTTTTTCCCACAGGGTAACACCTTCCTCTTCACTTCCGAGTCCGTCGGTGAGGGCCACCCCGACAAGATCTGGTACGTCTACGTGTCTTTTTTGTTTTTCAAACTCCGATTCGGTCGGTCGGTGTATTTGCGGCATATGAAAGCCTAAAACTATACTCCGCCAGTTAGTTCCCTCAGGCCAACCACTGCTGACACCGACTACAGCGATCAAGTCTCCGATGCCATCCTCGATGCCTGCCTCAAGGAGGACCCTCTCTCCAAGGTCGCCTGCGAGACCGCCGCCAAGACCGGTATGATCATGGTCTTTGGTGAGATCACCACAAAGGCACACCTCGACTACCAGAAGATTATCCGCAATGCCATCAAGGACATCGGCTACGACTCTTCGGAGAAGGGCTTCGATTACAAGACCTGCAACGTTCTCGTTGCTATTGAGCAGCAGTCGCCCGACATTGCTCAGGGTCTCCACTACGAGGAGGCTCTTGAGAAGCTCGGTGCCGGTGACCAGGGTATCATGTTCGGCTATGCCACCGACGAGACCCCCGAGCTCCTTCCTCTGACCGTCCTCCTCTCCCACAAGCTCAATGCTGCCATGACCTCCGCCCGCAAGGACGGCTCCCTGCCATGGCTCCGACCCGACACCAAGACCCAGGTCACCATTGAGTACGCTCACGATGGCGGTGCCGTCATTCCCCTCCGTGTCGACACTGTTGTCGTCTCTGCCCAGCACAGCGAGGACATCACCACCGAGAAGCTCCGTGAGGAGATCAAGGAGAAGATCATCAAGAAGGTCATCCCCGCCAACATGCTTGATGACAAGACCGTCTACCACGTATGTCCTCCCTTAGCCTTCCTTCATATACACCCGTACTAACCTGCCCTAGATCCAACCCTCTGGTCTCTTCATCATTGGTGGTCCCCAGGGTGATGCTGGTCTTACCGGACGTAAGATCATTGTCGACACCTACGGTGGTTGGGGAGCCCACGGTGGTGGTGCTTTCTCCGGAAAGGACTACTCCAAGGTCGACCGCTCTGCTGCCTACCTTGCGCGCTGGATCGCCAAGTCGCTTGTCAATGCCAAGCTGGCCCGCCGTGCGCTCGTCCAGCTGTCATACGCTATCGGTGTCTCCGAGCCTCTTTCCTTGTTCGTTGAGACCTACGGCACCTCGGAGAAGTCCTCGGACGAGCTTGTGGAGATTATCCACAAGAACTTCGACCTCCGCCCCGGTGTCATTGTCAAGGAGTTGAACCTCATTGACCCCATCTACTTCCAGACCGCTAAGAACGGTCACTTCACCAACCAGAGCTTTACTTGGGAGAAGCCCAAGGAGCTCAAGTTTTAATTTCGTAATGCTCGACGCATAGAGTGGGATTGAATCAACTTCATCCTACAAGACTTAAGATTTATGATGACGACGACGACATCACATGAGAAAGATTTGCATATCTTTGGGAGGCGGGTAAAGAGCCTTTTCAACAAGTGTTTCACGGCGTCCAGGGCAAGTTTTTTCACCCATGATACCAGCCCGTTAGTTCTTTCCAAAAAGTTAGATGCACATTTCCTTTTCATATAGAGACAGCCTAGGGCAGGCTGTTAGATACAAAAGCTTCAACATTTAGGGGCACCAGTGCGTTATCAACGCGCACGTTGGCCTTTTTTGCGGCACGCCGCATGTGGAGGAAAGTCCAAGGACTACTAGATTAGGAGAATCAAATACAAGCCCGAGCGTCTGCTCTGAGCTAATACCTCAGCCGCAGACGGGTCGGGCACTTTACCAAGCTACATACAAACATCATGCCAGTTCCTCAATGATTGTGATGCACATGTAACGACAAGGCATCATCATCTAACCATAGTTTGGATGTACTTGCATTCGATAAGGACGGATTCGGATAGCAGACACGGGTATGTGTTACCAAATAAGCCGCCCGGACTATATATTATCTCCAAGTCCAGCACACCTATGATACCCACACTACAATCCAAGGAGTAAAGTTTTAGAGAGAGAGAGAGAAGAAATGTGGTACTCAACAAACAACCAATAAGACATCAACTCCGAGACACATGTGACACACACACACTCCCAAGACCACATGGGATCCCACGTGCAACCCGTCGCACAACCTGTCGTGCCTTGTCCAAACCAAAAAAGAGAGTTTGAGTTACAGCGACAACGGCGGCTGCAACGGTGCGGGCGGGCTAATAATAAGAGGGACCCTGCATATTTTCTTACTTTACTATTATCCCTACTTACTTCCTCCCCTTTAGGAAAAAAAAGGTTTACGTGTGTGTATGTATGTATGTGTCACGTATGCATAACGTGCTGTATACCTCGTGACCTACTACTCCGAACTCCGGGGTTTCGGGGGGGTTTTTTTTTTGGGGGGGGGGGGGGGGGGGGGGGGGGAGAGAAGGGAGGAGCTAAGAGTAGGGCCGAAGTATGGCGGTAGCGGTGGGAGGAAGGGGAATAGAGCGAGAGAGAGAGAGGTGTAGTATGGAGGTGAAGGGGTTTTGGTGGTGTGATTGTAGGATTTGGGATGTAAGCGTTAGTTGGTTCGGTGATAGGGAAAATGTAAGGGGTGGAGGAGGAGGGGGAGGGGGGCCTGAGACGTTGGTTAAGATCGGGATATTAATACACAAGTCATAATAGAGAGTTTTTCTTCATACTTGTCAATGTAGCCGAGAATCTCCAGTCGCTGTTTATTTCATGCATAAAATGGACAATAAGAGTCCAAGATGTCATACATATGTACATACATGGTTGCGTCCTCCCTCCGTTCCCCGCGCTCCAATAACCCAACCCAGAGCGGAATAGATGCGATATGAGTAACGTTATAAGCCTAGATATATATAAAAAAGAAACCCCTCATTTCGATCCTTGCTCTTCTATTTCTTCTATCGAGTTTCGTTATATGCATGCAATCCGTCAACAAGCTTACACTTCACCAGCAAATACACTGCCACTGCCTACACTACCACCTAGGTCCCAGTAGTTTCTTGCCGAGTTCCCGCTCCGCTTGCTCTTCTTGGTGCTCTGGCTAGCGCAGCTACTGCTACTCCTCAACTTGGCCTTTTCCCTCAGTCCAGCTGAGACCGAGGGCGGCGAGTAGTAGGTCGAGTACCGTCTCGACGATGACTCCCTTTTGGTTTGAGCAGCGGACGACGTCGGGAGTCTAGCATCGGTCGTCGTCCTATCTACCAAAGGGTGGTGCTGGCGGATGATTGCTGCTCGGCGCGCTGAGCTCATATTGTCATCTTCTGCCCCTCCTGGCCGTGAGGCACTGGCCGTGCGGGCAGAGGGCGGGGGAAGCGAGACGCTCGACCGCCGGGAAGAAAAGCGTTTGATGAGAAAGTTGAAAATCATTGTGACGTCAATCTCACGTTCCCAGTACTCACGCTCACGGGCAAGTTCTTCGGCAATATCGGGTGTGGGGATGGGGGTTGCAACAGATGAATCCAACAAATCGGCATCGTTGGGTTCTTCTTCAATCCCCCACAATGAAGCCTCGCTATAGGTATGGGATGCTTGAGCTGGAAAAGTAGGGGCGAACTGGGCTGATGCAGGTAATGTGGTCGGCTGAGAACTTGCTGGTCGTGAGGATGTGGTGTCGGATGCGAGGGTCGTATTAGATCTTACCGGTGTAAGACCTGCATAGTCTGGTATTGATTGTGTTTGTTGATATGTAGAGAAGGCTCCGGGGTGCTCAGAAAGTTGGTTGACCAAGGTTCCCAGCTCCACGGCTACCCTCTCGAGTAGCTTTGTCTGCCAGGCATCATCCGAAAACCGCGAGGCATCAATCCCTGCATCCTCTAGAGCCTTGTCCGCGGAGAATTCAGTAGGTGTGCCAGGGGTGGGTGTTGCTGATTCATCGGATATTGTCTCTCCGAATATGACTGAGAGTGTGTTGTCATCAAGACCAATGAGATCTCGAATCACCCGTCGTGTTATCCGTTGCCAGAATGTGAGGCTCTCGGGACTTTCTTCGGATGAGTCGCTCTGTGCATCAGAGACAGATGGGGCTTGCTGTGGAACTGCACTCGATGATTGTTGGGGTGCATTGGTGCTTTCCCTCCGACTCCGTGTAGTACTAACCATGCTCATCCGCCGTCTTCGCCTTGTTTCCCTCTCAATCTCCTCCAACAAGGCTTTGCTTTGCTCCAACCGCCACCTCTCAATACGCTGCCGCTTCTCCTGTTCCGTGGTCATTTCGTCGGTATCGTCAAGTATGGTCAAATGTCGCTGTACACTCGAGCGCCGTCTGACCAGTCGCTTCCGCGAGCGTTCAAAGTGCCACATGTGTTCTTGCATAGTCGAGTCTGGTTTGAATTCGCCCAGCCCATCGTGGGTTGGAAGCACGGTATCTCCACTTTCCTGCAGTCTGCTCACCGGGGCACCGTATTCAGATGGTTCATGGAAAGCATGCAGGCCATCATCGAGACTGTCGAGTTCCTCCTCTGTGCCAAAAGACGTGCCGACATCCTCGTCCTGGTTCGAGCGAGCGACTGTTTCGAGGGAGCCAAACTCACTGAAGCGCGACAGGCCAGCTGTGCGCGGTGTTCGCTCAGTCGAGGTGGTGTGTGTGCGGGTGGTGGTCGAGGGGGCAGGGGGAGAGAAGAGAACCCACTCCTCTGATTGCTCGAGAGACGTCTTGACCTGGGGCAAGGCGGGTGTGGCTTCGTCGACGCGTTCTGGGCCATGGTAGGAAGTCTGGCGGCCGCTCTGTGGCCTATGCTGCTGTAAGAAGGCCATAGTGCGGTAGGCCTAGTTTGGTGTGCAAGTTTGTTGGTAGTGGCGACGAGGGAGTCACGGCCTCAGGAACCAAGGCACGTGGACGTCGACCAGATGACGGGAGCGATGATGGGTTTGGTGATGTGGTGCTGTGACTTGAGGGGACGGCGAAGTGGAATGAGCACGTCGCCCGGACAGCAGGTTCTTTGTGTTATCGACGTGCTGGTCGCATGCCCCCCCTTGCGAGCTTCAGCTGCGTTAGCGGAGCGAGGGGAAAGCGCAGGTGTATGATGTACAGATGGCGCTATGGCGGCGCTAGTGCCAAACAGGTTGTTTACTGCAGGCGCAAGCGGTGGATGATCTGGCGCAATTCTCGGAAAGCGTGCGGGGATCCTGTGACCCAGAAACAAAACTCGGAGGCAGAAAGAAGAAAAGGAGACGTGGCGATGGCACGAGCGGAGCTTGCGCTGACGGGATGCAGGCCGGCGTGCTTGGGTGTTGGTTCAAGTGTATGTGAGCATGTATGCGGTGGTATGCAGTTGGGGAAGGCGTAGGGCCGCAGTGCTGATAAGATAACGACGACATGCACCTACTTTAGGGGTCCCACCCCCCATGTCTGACGGCGGCCAAATTGTTCGACTGATGACGAGATGAGCCAACGATTACTCACTTGCGGCATGCTCCTCTGCTCTGCGTTGGACTCGCCTGTCCGAAGAAGGGCCAGCCCTGTCTGCTCCCGACTCAATGGGCGTTGTCGGCCGCCAGGCCTTGGGCCATGGAGAGGGCTAACAGATGTCACGCAATCGCCCATGCCCGCGCGTCCTCGTGCAAGTTGCAGATGTGCCTCCAACTCGGCCTTGACGCCCCTCAGACGACTCCTGCCTGTCAACCAATCACTATCCCTACAGGAAATCGCCCGGTTTGACCCATGGGGCGCCAGAGGCTGAGCTGACTAGGCAATCTGTTGATTCCCGATATACCTACGAAGACACCGGCGTCGACGTCAGATATCCCGAGCCTTTTCCGCACTAACCATGACACCTGTCTCGGCGACTTTCGCCCGCTAAACTTTCTCTACTCGACAACACCAGTGAATGTAGTATGACATACCCTCGTAACGAACCTCTTTTTTTCCGGAAACACTTCCCCTGACTCACTCAGAGGCAAACACTGCACTTCAAATCTTGGCCTTGATGTGTGTGTGTGCTCCAACAAAGGGCAACTTTGATATGAGAAAAAGAAAAAGGTTCATTTGCGCGTACGGGGGCTACGTAGGTAGGTATCTCAAAACAACGCCAGCGTGGTATAGTAGTACAGATGCAACAAAACGCCTTGCAGCTATACAATGAGTGTAAACAATACTCGACCCAATCAATCGTTCCGGTCGTTATGACTTCAGTCTTCAAGATGCAGAATCATACTCTGCTCCAAAAACGCGTTTCCCGTCTTCTTCGCTCATCTCCTCGCCCTCGCCAAGGTCGGACCACGACTTGACAATATGCGACCTCTCTCCAGCACGCCTCTTAAGAGTGCATTCGCCATTACCTTGACAAATCTCTTGCCGTCCAAGGTTCTTGAAACGAGGCCCCAACGGCCCGTTGACGTAATGATATTGGCCCAAGAAGCGGTATTGTCGGGGGTCGCTAAGTGGGTAAAATTTGTCGCCCCAGTGGCCAGCAAAGTAGAACCATGATGTCGGCGCGACGGGGTTGAGGTTAGATGAGACAAGCCGGTCCGTCCGATAGTTGTACTTGTACGAGTACATGTTGAGCACAGGGTCCCAGAGAGGGCCACGATCAGTAACGTCGTGCAGAATGCCACCTGGCAGAACATACGGATGAGTGCCCTCAGTCGCGTACATGGCGTGGGTCCCTGTGGCAGAAAAGCCGATAGGCTAAATGTGTCAGTTTAAGCCATTGTACTGTGCCTTGCATCAACTTACCCTCTTTCCACTCTTCTCTACAGCGTCCCAGGCGTACGCTTCACCAAAACTGTGTTCACTAAAGAACACTGCCTTTGGTTCGCCGTGGTGAAACCGGACCACCGTGTGCTCCCAGTCACCCACATGGTTACCGAAACGCACGTTAAAGACTGCATTGCCCAGGTTGTAGCTGTAGAAGAAGAACCAAAAAGCATCGACAACTCCGTCGCCCTTGTCTACCACGACCAATGGCACAGGGGCATCGCTACGCCCGCCAACGACCCTCTTGCCCTTGTACTTGCGGCGCACACGGCGCAGTTCTGATCGCCAATACCTGTCATCATCATCGGTGTCGTCGATAAGTTCGTCGCCCTCGGGTGTGCTGGTGGGAATGGGCCCTCCAGGAGTTGATGGGTCAGGTCGAATGCCACCTCGCCCTTTGGTATCACCCTTGCCGACGTGCCACCAACGCGACTTCTTGCTTTCTCTGTCTTCTGTAAGATGTCCTTTGGCTCCACCATCATGCTTCGGGTCATCGCCATCGTCGTCTCCGTTTCCTGGTACATTCGGAATATTGTAATCCGCACCTAACCACGCCGGGCGATCCTCTACATTGTCATCGCTCTGGAGGTATACGAATCTTCCCCACTTGTTAAGTTGCCCAAGATTGCTGATAGTCGGGTGATCGCTTTGGGCTTGAATAGGCGTGTAGTTCAGATGAGGCGTCGTATGCACCAAGTGATCAGCCATATCTCCCGGCCAGTATTCTTCTCCCGAGAACAGGTGTATCAGAGGCGCATGGTCTATAACGTATTGTGGGATCTCGAGCTCGGGATCTGGCTTGTAGTCTGCGGGAATGTTCCGCGCATCTTTCCAGAAGTCGTTCAGGTTGGTCTTGTCCGACTCCTCTATAATAACCGTCTGGCCTTGTGTGTCGGATGCTGCCGTGGTCCAGTGTGCTTGGTTTAGATGCGCCAGGCCACATATTCCAAACCAACTGCACGCTTTGCGATCTAGCCAAGATTTGGACGATGCAACCCATTCGGTTTCATCTGCGCGCTCATCCCCGAGTGTCAACTTGTCGAACAGGAAATCCTGGTAAAAGTGCGAAAACGTGAATAATCCGAACAATGCGCCCCCAGCGGCGGCAACAGGTTTCCTGCCCTTCATTTCTGCCTCGTTCTCGCTCAACGAGCTCTCTACGCCAGCGCCAGATGTGTAAGCCTGCTCAGACGAGTCTTGTTGCAAAGGATGGGTTATAGGGATATCGATGGTAGGAATGAGTGCTTCGTCGTGGGCGTCTTGCGTAGCATCTGGATTCTGGATCGAAGTATCGGAGGAGTACGTTGCTACCGGAGGATGCTCAGGTATATCGGCCTTGGGGATAGGAAGTAACGAAGGCAGGGCTGCTTGTAGTGGAACCTGCACTCCGCCATGATGCAAGTACGGAACGAGTGGCACTGACTAGTTAGCTTTCATCCATAAGTTCCGGTTCAAGACGCCACAGAATAATCCCATACGGAATGCCTGAAGCCGGCACTGCCGGTATGCTGACAAAGATGCTGCAGGTGACAGGTATGATTGCCATGAGCAGCAGTGGATCAGCCTCGCACTGGGCAACGCAGGGAATAGCCACAATGATGAGCGATGCTGTAACTGCGACAAGGCCCAACAGGGCTGGATTTGAGCTAATGGCACGCTCGAAATCCGGCGGGGAACGGACACGGCGGAAGGTAATGATGGCCCGAAATGGTTGTTGTATGGCCGGACTTGGGCGGGAGCAGACTCACTGATGGAGAGTAGATAAGCGCAGGCAGCCGATTGGCGCTAGAGTCACGTCGAGGAGATGCACAATGGTTATTAAAAGAATGCGATCAATATACATCAAGCAGGAACGTATGCAGTAGATGTTTTGTGCAGAGTGGCGCGCAGTGGTGGTTGATGCGTTCTGGATGGTTCCCGGCTGGGCGTACGTCGTCAGCGCTAGCTGGGGACGATGCGGGCACGGGAGCCTCGGTAGGCAAGCGGCTCTCCATGCCATAAACCTGGCATCCAGGCACGGCCTATCGATACAACACGTTATCGATAGATAAGCCATACGTGCAGCTTGTGAAATGTATGCACTCTGTTCTGTGTCTCTGTATAGCCAGCGTGGTTGTGGGCGGCACATCAGGGTGTCAGACGTGGCCTCACTTGCGGACAACCATCCTGTGCCGCATCCAGTCGCGATGTGAGACGCATGCAGATGCAAAAGACTATCACTCTCTATGAGCAGGACATGTCGTTGACCTTCTATCCTAGTGTAATGCATGCTGTATGCACGCCCAACTTTAGGCTCATTCCCCACCCTTTCGCAGCTCAGTGCCAAAAAGACATGCATGGCGCTGAGACACACAGGCTCAGCCCGACATAAACGCAAAAAAAGGATGGTTGTCTCCGCTCCCAGAATCGAACTAGGGACCTTTCGATTACAATTGCAATTACAGTCGAACGTGATAAACCAACTACACCAAGCGGAGTTGTACGACTTTTCAGCCGTGCTTGGATTTGCGATGTGAGAATGGAAAACAGTGGTATAAATATCGCCATTGACAAAACTGTGCAAAAATATCCGTACCAAATATTGGTTGGAAAACTTCGGCTATAAATCACCATCTTTCAATGTCTTTCCACTGACCCCACTGCGCTGCGTCTTCCATTACCTTGAGTTTTTGAAAGCGCCCAGCATCATGACTCACATCGATGACGAATGGGAGTATGAGTACGATGAGACCGAAACGGAGGACTTTTACATTCCCTTGGATCTTTCCAATGTTCCAGCAGCTCAAATCCCTATGGTGTCGCAAAGTAGGCCGGGCCATCCAACTTTGCTTAAAAGCCGACTGCGCGCGCTGAACGCAGCTCGAGGTCAGCCGGCCGAGGTCGCAGCCGGTGCAAACGCCAGACAAGAAACGGCCAACATGGGCGAAGTGCAAGTGATTGGGCTGCATACGCCGAATCCGTTGGTCATGTATAACGGTCAGTTGTTGAGTTGCCACTGGACTTCGACTATCGGAACCGACATGTTCTTCGTGAAACCGGATGCGGACGCGGACACAACGCAGCCATTACGATCTTTGCCATCGGTCGACTTGCTATCTCTGGGGTCTGCAAAATTGGTTGCAAAAGTTGGACGACTGCGGCCGCGCGATGATGTCAACCACGCTGATGATGCGCAACAGCCGACTGAATCTGTGCAAAGTACGGGTGATGGTTCAAGTCGGGCCGCTGCGGCTTCAGGTGAAGGTGAAGGACGACAATCCGGTGGCGAGGCCAAGCCAACGTCGACAAACTTTCTAGCAAGATTAAACGAGGCAAAATTGAAGAGAGGGGAGAAGTCGCAATTGGCAATCTCCAAAACATCCGACGGGTCTCGTCTAGTTGCGGAGAAAGCAAATGTTGTAGCTGGAGCCTCATCGCAGGAAAACGACGATACGGTTATGGGAGGCGTATGAGAAATACGGAGCGGAACGAGCAACTCTGGGGAGCCGTGTGACATATCGGCACCTCGCTGAAACAAGGGAACATTTGCCACAATTAGTCAAAGGTGCTCCCCAGAATCACTCAGCAGTGAAGTAACTGAGATTGACGTTTGCAGCCTGACTGAAAGTAGCAAAACGCCTGTTACATGAATGACGTGGGAAGGCAGCATCATTGGGGACGAGCCCTTTAGCAGATCACTGTGGGGCTTTGATGTATTGCGGCTTCCTCCCGCCTCCGAAAGCCAGGGTCTTTGTCCTGGCAAGACCAACCCTGGCCATCTACATTTCGTATGTACGAGCAAACAGTTTCTGCGAAAATGCATCGCAGTCACTGAGTCGCTCATCTGTTATCCTAATATCTTGTTCAAATTCATCCCTCGTCTATCCCTGATAATCTTCTCCTACGTATTGTTAATGCAGAGACCTGTAGACAGACTGAGTGTGGAAATCATTGTTTTTCAGGCTTTGGAAATAGCCAAAGTGAAGGGCTGTTATTCGCAATGCACAGCTGATAAGAGCAATGAGTATTTGGAACGCATCGAGGTCGATTTACACCAGCCACAGGGTGACAGTATCATATTCGAAGATACTGAAAAAGCAGTCTCAGAAGAGGTGGCAGATTGGCTCGAGGCTCAGGAATGCGCCGAGTTCTGGAAGTCCAGGCTACGGCAGCCGCATCTGGTAGTAAGCGACATTACCCAAGTGTCTAGTTGGTCTATCTAACCTCATCAGATACCTAGTGCACTTCAGTTGGCGCGACATATCAAAACTAGTGCCACTCTCCAAGCTGACCCCTGCAGTGGTCTCATTTCATTCGAGGCGCTTTTGCATTTGATCGCCTTAGAGTTACTAGCAATTTGCTACACATCATCATCAAGTTCAATCGCAAGTTGCGTTCCTCTGCTGGAACAACAAAAAGATACGAAACCTACTACAGTATTGCGTGCATATTCAAAATCGCTATTTTCTCCAGCTTTTGGTCACCACGCTCGCCCATCTTCGGAAATAGGTTCTTGGCCAGTTCTTTGTATGGGACCGTCGCTCGAGGAAAAAATAGCAGAGCATGACAGCCGTAGACGCCGACAACAGAACGACCAGAAACAACATGTTTTGGATCTCTCTGGGGCCGGCTGCACAGATGGACCGCCCTCAGAAGCGATGTGCATGGAGCTAGACAGCAAATTATCAAAAGCCAGCTCGAGCTCCTCAGTGGGACACCAGCCAGGGGTTTTCTTACAACTGGTATGCCAAACAGTAGTACCCAGGAGCCATCGACGTAAGTACAACGCCATGTTCTTGGGCCGAATGTCGTTAGGGTGGAAGAGACAGAAGCAATATTGGGCTGAGCTTAAGCCTCGTCAACATGGTGACCGAACGTCCTCCCCTAAAAACATCAATGAACGACCTATACTACGCGCACCATCCGTACTTCAACTTCGTCCTACACAATCTGTGCCATCAATTGCAGTAGAGAAAGATGTGTCCGTCAGGAATCCTTATACTTCGAGGCGATGTAGCTCCGATCCATCTGATAGCACTCCTCTCACTCATCACTTCCAGCTTCCGGAGATCCGGCGCATCTCAGAATTAATGGATGGGAGCCAGTCTCAAGATTCATCGATAGCTGACTCCGTGCGTGCTTGTGAACACGGGGATCTCATAGTCACTCACGATCACTTTGACGACACTCCAGATGGCCCATATACAGCACGACAACAGCAGAATCAGTGGAAGAATCAGCATTGGCGACACAAGGATACTAGTTTTCTATCCCCACCCGCTACCTTCTTGCCAATGAAGTCTACTCCGTCAAGCCAGATTGTTTCAGAGAGTGACTACTTTGGGAAAGTTCATATTGGTGGACGCACGACGGATGGGAAAGAGGATCATAGGACTACTGCAACAGAAGATGGCGGTACACGCTCTACAATGAATGACAGTATTAAGGCTCAACCTTCTATAAAAGAGTCGGGCGACAGTGACGGACCGAACCAAAAGAAGCCGAGAGGCGTCAATGAATCATCGATGCGGGGATGTGAGTTTGGAAGGCCGTCTCGGGGTAGAACAAGAGAAGAACTTGATCATTATTCTGCTAAGATAGGTTGGTAACGCTTGAGGTCATGGGGACGTTGTAATTAGCAGAGTCTTTGCCTTGATGTACAGCTCAATTGCAATGGCCGTCTCTCATAAAGAAGACCTGTAAAATCTAAAGACCAATGTATCTCTCATCCCTAAAATCGGGTTCTCAAAATCATTCTTCTTCCTCTCATGTAGCTTGAAGCCAACCTTTTTCAACACATTCTGACTTGAGACCAACTCCGGGTCCGTGTGTGCTTCTGCGTACTCATATCTCGGTGCCAACCGCTTCCCATTGCTCGTGCAGCCATTGGTGCCGTTCCCGTTTTGTGCACTCCCGTTGCTTGATGGACCCTCTGCATCTTCATCCCGGTAATCTGCAATGCAATTGCCGGAATAGTGTTCGAAAAACAAGGGCATGAACGCACGTAATGCTTCCGTGGCGTATCCTTTCCCCCAGTATGAAGCATTGAACATGTATCCTACTTCGGGAGCGCGGACAGCACCAATGAGGCCAATGACGCGTGGACCATCGTGAGGCTCCGACAAGATGACTGCGAAATTCCAATTGTGTTCAACCTGGTGGCACTGCGAAAGCTACTAGTCAGCCTACAAAACATTCTCAAGAAAGCTATTTGAGGTAGGAAAAATTGCCCCTTACACCTTGTATCCATGCCTTTGTAGCTTCAATGTTGTCCGAGGGGAGAGTAGATGTATGCATCATGACCTCCGGATGCCTGCGCATCTCCAATACGTCATCTGCATCTTCCATGCGCAGCGGGCGGAGCAGCAACCGTTCCGTCTTGACGAATAGCCCAGGGTCAACCACAACCATATTTTGCAAAGCTTCAGAAAGAAAGTAGTATCGAGAGCAGTCTCATCATAATATACATTTACTGGCACAGTGTGTGTGCGCGCATTTAAAAAAAGAGAGTCAGATTGGCAGTCGTCTGTGGCACCCAGTTGGAACAACTGGCGGCGCACAGGGCTGAGCTGGTACCTTGTCCATTGTAGCCTAAAAGAGAGCGTATGTTTGGAAAAAAGGACGCTAAACCGCTTCGGTGGGCGCCGATATCCCCGAAGCTTTCTCAACCACAGCTGTCAAACTACTACACCGCATCCAGCACACAACGGCCAATCAAAGATGCTCCTCTTGAGGGTCTTCATCTTACATCATTTATAGCAATCGCTGCTCTTCGTCTGTTCGTCGGCAACGGCTTCCAGACTCTCTTTTTTCGTTGGCCCTCTTCCCTCCCGGCCCCCCCTCCCCTTACCCCCGCATGTCGAATTCAATTCTATCCGCTTCCGCGAAGGGAGCCACTTTTCTCATCCTGCTGCAGGTTGCCTCGCGCGCCCTTACATTCGCTGTCAACCAGGTTCTGCTGCGATTTCTCTCACCGGAGCTGCTCGGCGTTTCAGCCCAGCTCGAGCTCTTCTCCATATCGGTGCTGTACTTTGCGCGAGAAAGCTTACGCGTGGCACTGCAGCGCCAGGCGCATGGCACGCAGGCAGTAGTCAATCTCTCCTATCTCGCCGTTTTCCTGGGTACGCCGCTGGCGTATGTACTTGCGTTGCTGTGGTTCCGGTCGGAGACGCCCAATGTGCCGTTCTTTGCAGAAGCACTGTTTGTCTATGGCTTGGCTACCTTTCTCGAGTTGCTTAGCGAGCCTGCGTTTTCAGCAGTCCAGCAGAAGCTTCTCTATAAAGTTCGAGCGTCGGCTGAGAGTTCTGCTACCCTGTTGCGATGCATCGGCACTTGCGGATCTGCGATTCTAGCTAGCCGTGCCGGTCTCGATATCGGGGTTCTGCCGTTTGCTGTTGGGCAATTGGCTTACGCCATGGCGTTACTCGTTGTGTATTCGTTCAAGACATGGCCTGTTGCGAAGACGGATGGGTTTTCGCTTTTCCCGGAGAGAATACCTTCAACTAAAGAGAATCCCGTCTTGATAACCTATTTTTCTGCTCCTCTACTTCGACTTACTGCATCTCTTAGCCTTCAGTCAGCGCTCAAATATGTTCTTACTCAAGGCGATTCTCTTTTGATCACGACTCTTGCTTCGCTTGCAGACCAAGGCGCCTACGCACTCGCATCAAACTATGGAGGTCTCATTGCACGCATGCTCTTTCAGCCCATTGAAGAGAGCAGTCGCAACATGTTTGCAAAGCTGTGTGCCAATGTAAAATCAACGGCACCCACCGGGGAAAAGAAGAAGCCAGAGGAAACAAACGAACAACAACAGAACCTAGCTCAGGCTTCCAGAGTCCTTAGTACCATCCTCCACCTCTATGGCATCATATCTTTATTCGCCGTCACACTGGGCCCAGTCCTAGCTCCTACACTCCTTTCGATTGTCGCGGGTCAGAAATGGTCCGCAACATCTGCATCAAAGGTCCTTTCGACATACTGCTACTACATTCCCTTTCTCGCCATCAACGGTGTGACTGAAGCATTCGTAGCCGCCGTTGCTACTAACAAAGAGCTTTACGCACAGTCAGTTGCCATGGGCATCTTTTTCGCCCTTTTCGCGGGGAGCGCCTGGTTCTTCATCGGTCAGCTCGAAATGGGTGGTAATGGCGTGGTGCTGGCTAACACAGTTAACATGGCTCTGCGTATTGTATGGAATACGTGGTTCATTGGACGATTCTTTTCGCAGAATGGTTCTGGATTCAGCATATTAGAGACATTGCCTTCGCTTACTGCTGCGGCTCCTGCGGCCGTTGTACCGACTCTGATGCGGACGAAGCCCGGTATTTATTTTCTGAGACGGTTTGGAGTGCTGGGTGAGCTGGTGAGCATGGGAGTTGTAGGTGGGATTTATGTGTTGCATGTGTTATTTTTTGAGCGTGGCTTTCTGGTGGATTGCTATCGCATGTTGAGGCCTTCTCGAGTGCCCGATGCAGCTGAGAAGAAATCGGAGTGAAGGGAATATGTATTAAGTAGATAAGAGCTAGATGTTTCCAAGTACAATTTTGTAGCAAGACGCTGGGATAGAAAACAGTTTATCATTTAACCAACATGCATGTATTTCTACTAGCATTGAGAGAAAGGTTTTCAGGTTGCCCATGGGGCCGCCATCACAGCAGTAGCGAAAATCCGGGGCATCTCCTCTCTATAGGAGAAAAAATCTTCACTACTATTCTACGTACAATTCAAATGCATCTTCGATCCCAACCCCAGACACCATTCAAGTGGGTCCGCACGTGATTAGTCACAGCCCCACTCCATATCGATTACCAAGTTTTCCCTCCCCTCATTGTTACTCAGTTGGATAACAACGCTCTCGAACAGAAAAAAAAACGTCACTCCCCGGGCCACACACACCCAACTCCAACTGCACCCCGCCTCCTTCTCCTCACAAACCCCAACCCGCATCCCGATCACCAACCATCTCCAAATTTTTTTTCACGCCATCACGAGAACAAGGCCGCACGAACTATTATTTTCTCAAGTAATCTGGGGGTAATAGAAACTAGGGTTTTCCCTTGGACAGGAAAACCTGGGGGAAGAAAGCACGGCCGTAATCAAATTATTCGCTGGGTTGCATGAAGCCAGGGGGCCCGCGGTTGCTTGTTAACTTTTAGTTGCAGAGACGGACCGCTAAGCGAAGTTTCCTGGGGGTAAGAGAAACTACCCCATCGACGACGCAAGACGACATTAAACAACGCACAACGTGGGCTTTGATCACGCCATTTAAGCACTGGGAAGAAAAGTTTTTACCTGGAAACCAGACTACCATTCGACAATTGAAACTTATTGGTTGCCGTTTTCTATTATAACATTCTTGGCCTGCAACACACCAGGATTGACGCCATCGAGACTATGGTTACGATGGACGAGTCGCGACACTTGCATGGGCTGGTGGACATGGGGAGTAACGGGATCCGCTTCTCGATTACGGATCTGACGCCAGCGACGCAACGGGGACTCCCGACTCTGTATTTGGACCGTGCGGCGATATCGCTGTACGATGCGCAGTTTGAAGACGGCAAGCCCGTTCCGATACCCCAGGCGACGATCCGACAGGTAGTCAAGTCGCTGCTGCGATTCAAGGCTACGTGTGAGGATTTCGGGGTACCTGAGAGTCAAGTGCGGATTGTGGCTACAGAGGCTACAAGGAAGGCGGTTAATTCGGAAGAGTTCCGCAAGGAGATTAGGAGGGCGACGGGGTGGGAGGTGGAGCTTTTGTCCAAGGAGATGGAGGGACGGATTGGGGCGTTTGGGGTTGCGAGTTCGTACCACAATGTCACGGGACTCATGATGGATTTGGGAGGTGGGTCGACGCAGATCAATTGGATCGTCACGTCGACGCAGTACGATCGGATTGAGATGTGTGAGAAGGGAAGTGCAAGCCTACCGTATGGCGCTGCGGCGCTCACGAAGAGACTTGAGGAAGCTGGTCCTCATGGAAGCAAGGGTTTCAAGGCTTTTGAAAGCGAAGTCGTTGCTGACTTGAAAGGAGCGGTTGAGGATATTCGGATTCCCCAACATTTGCTTGACCGATGCGATTCGGAAGAGGGTCTTTCTCTTTACCTGTCTGGAGGTGGGTTTCGAGGCTGGGGCTTTGTGCTCATGTCTACGCATCCCGTCCAGCCATATCCCATTCCAATCATCAACGGGTTTCGGACAACGAGTGATGTTTTTCATGATACGCACGCTGTACAGGCTGCTGTCAAGCAAGAAGACACACCAGAAATCTTCCGTGTGTCAGCACGTCGGGCCAGTCAAGTTCCTGCCGTTGCCTTTTTGGTTTCGTGCTTGTCGAAAGCACTGCCGAGCATCAAGAACGTCTACTTTTGCCAGGGCGGCGTAAGAGAGGGAATGCATTTTGCGGAGATGGAGCCGGCGAGCATGTCCGATGCGCCAATTGTCAATGCGACAAGAGCGTATGCGCCGGCTTCTAGTCCGGAGCTGATGGACCTGTTGCGAAGAGCGGTAGTGGCTCCGCCATCGGCGGCGCGCAAGGAGCTGTTTAGCAACAGCATGATGAGGGCCTTCACTTACACCATGTTTGCGCACAGAGGCCAAGTTAAGGATCTCCGCAGTGGGTCTGCGCTAAGGAGTACCACGACAGGCATCTTCTCTGCCGGACACGGTCTTAGCCACGAGGAACGCGCCACGCTCGCCATTCTACTGTGTGAGCGTTACGGGGGGTACAACACAATCAGCCCCACCGAACAGGACTTTTACCACCGAATGCTGCAGCTTGTTCCCGAGGACCTGAGGTGGTGGTGCAGGTACCTGGGGAGCGTTGCCGGCGTGCTTGCAAGTGTATATCCCGCGGGGACCATTCGGCAGAGCCGCGTCCAGGTCAAGGTGGAGTGGGCGAGTAGCAAAAAGGACAAGGAGAGGCTTTGCATTGATTTTGAGTTTGGGCACGAGCCGGACGATCTGGACGAGGGACTGCAGGCGGCGTTGAAGAGGGTGGAGAAGGTGGGCAAGAAGAAGAAGTGGATCGGAGGGCATGGATACAAGGTGGTGTTGACTGTAAACGGCCACGGCTATGGCGAGGAGGACGAGTAGAAGTGAAACAATGGTAGTGCGTGATTGTCATGGGCGTTGGAGTGATTTTACCGAGTTGGGCTCGTCATGGCGAGGGACAATGGCGACGATATGCCCGTCTGGGCCATGGACGCGGTCTCGACGCTGAGCAACCGACAGCTGACAGGCAAAAGAAGGGATCGTGACTCGGTAACTGGGTGCAAGCGGTGAGGTAGAGGTGGAGGAGAGTGTGCAATGGCCGCACGTGCAGCAGAGACCCAGTCCCAAGGGGCCACGTACAGTCATGGAAACGCCATGGATGGCAGAGAGCGAGCGCCAAGGATCGTGAGTTCTGCAGCCGGCGTCGCGGGGAGAGGGAGCAGAAGGGGTCGGGGGTGGCACTACTGCGCCCATCCCTGCAGTCCCGACGTGGGCGGCGATGGATGCCAGTCGGGTGACGTTTCTTCTCGGCCGCACTATGCGAAAACTCTGCCGGGACGATGAGGCTTTTTCTAGAAGACCGGTCATGATGGATTGCGGACGACGGATTGGGGAGCTCGAGGGCCGGGCCTGGTCGAATTACGTGAGGGTGGGCGATGCGGTGCAGCGCTAGCCGGCACCTCCCATGCCGTCTCTGGCAAATTCTGGGGAAGCTCGCGCCCTCGGCTTGCAGCGGGACAATCCAGGTACCATGACTACCTACATACGCCCCATGGTCAGCTTAGCAGGTAGCAGAAAAAACATTATAAAAGACGAGGCATGCCCCGTGGCCACATGGAGAGAGGCGGACACGAGCATTCACTTTGTTCGGCTTCTTCTGTTGCGTTTCCTTTGCACTGTTGCAGCCCGTATAGGCAGGGTTTCTATTCTTGTCTGCACCACCCATACTTACACTACTTACTTACACACCCACACCCCTGCAACCTCCCAAACACCAACTGCCTACTATCAGTCTGTCCATCAGCCTCTGCCCTTGCATCGGCTGCCACAATCGCCCTTCCGCCTGATAACATTCACACCATTGTCCTCTTCCGCTTCCCCAGGCCAGGGACTGTCGAAAGAGCGGTGGCTTTCTGCCCAATTGCCTCTGCAGTCGTTATCCGAGCTGCAATTCAACTAGAGGTCAGCTAGCGTCATCACTGTTGATCAGAGGCTCCCCGAATAGCGGTGGATTCGTGTTACGCACAGAAACTTTCGCTGTTGCTGCTGCTGCGCCCTCTGGCTCAAATACTCCGTACAGGTCCACTAATCCCCTCTCTAGTTTTGGACACGGCCGTGCCTTGCCCCTCCTCCTCCTTCTCTACTCTCTGCCCCGCTGCCCCTTGTCAACCCTCGTTGCACATACACAAACACCACTCACAATGGCGTCCACACCCAATGAAGGCTCCAATGCCCAAGCGCCCCAGCACAAGCAGCTCGAGCAGCTGCTCAATACACCCGACCGCCGGCCCTCTCCTCTGCCCACACATCTGAGCGCACCCGGCTCCTCAGGACACTCGACCCCCCGAATCATCCCACAAGAAGGCTCCGGCGGCTCTGGATATGTCGCCCCCGTCTTCGAGGGCAAGGAGAAGCAGATGGAGGCCGTCATGGATGGCGTCGAGGAAAAGGGCTTCATGCCCCCAGAACTCGTCGAGTCCGAGACCAAGTGGTTCTACAACGAGCTCGGCATTGACGACATGTACTTTGCTACCGAGACTGTCGACGCGTAAGAATACACGTTTCTCATGCACATAAACCCACGATGCTAATGTCAATCCTGCAGAATCGTAAACCACATCCACTCGCTCTACGCCGCAAAGGTCGCCGCCTACGCCAGAGACGACAAGCGTCTTGAGATCCGCCTCGACAAGGAGGCCTCAGACCACGCCGTCTACATTGACACCAGCAGGCCCGGTGTATCCGTCATAGATGGCCCACAATACGAACAACGCATAGGCAAGAAGTACCTGGCCGTCTCAAAACCCGGTCTTGCCTACCGTGTCGAGAGTTTCCGCTCCGAGAGCCCGCTGCCAGGAAGCGAAGACCAGCAACTCCGCTGCTACTTCGTCTACCAGTGCGACTTTGTAGATCCCAACCCCAGCGAGACCGAAACCAACCTCGAAAAGATTGGTGACAAGCGCTTCCTGCAAAAGGCCACTGCCAACACAAAGGCCATCTACCAGCAGATTCTCCAGGTCGCTGTAGAGCGTACCGGACCCGTCATTGACCACTATGACATTGAGGGCTCGCGGGACAAGCGCCTGGTTGTTGGTTTCAAGCGCGGAAGTGCTCTTGGTCTCTTCAGCGCCTTGAGTGACTTGTACCACTACTACGGTCTGACAACATCGCGAAAGTACGTCGAGCAGTTCTCCAACGGCTACACCGTCATGTCTCTGTACTTGCGCCCATTGCCCGGAGCGGCTGGTGCCAAGCACCCTCCCATTGAGGCGTCCATTCACCAGATCACCAAGGAGGTTTCGCTACTCTACTGTCTCCCGCAGAACAAGTTCCAGACGCTCTTTGCCACAAGCAGACTCAGTCTGCAAGAGACCATCTACGCACACTGCGTCTGGGTCTTCATCACCCATTTCCTCAACCGTCTTGGAAGCGAGTACACTGCCTTGTCAGCAATCCTGGACTCTGAGAACAGCGTACATGCTGAGCTGCTGGCCAAGCTCAAGCGTAGGCTACGTGCTGAGACATTCACTGCCGACTACATTTACGAGATCATCATGGAATACCCCGAGCTGGTCCACACTTTGTATCTGCCCTTTGCAAAGACCCACTATGTCCAGACCCGCGGCCAGGAAGACGACTTCCTCCCAACACTGAGTTACCTCCGTCTTCAGGTTGACAAGGTTCAGACCGATGCTGAGTTGACCGACACCATCAACAAGGCTGTTGTCAACGACCACCACGAGATGGTCATGACCTCTTTCCGCGTCTTCAACAGCTCCGTCCTCAAGACCAACTTCTACACCCCTACCAAAGTTGCTATCAGCTTCCGTCTGAACCCCAACTTTCTCCCACGTTCCGAGTACCCTCAGCCGCTGTACGGAATGTTCCTTGTCATTGGTTCAGAATTCCGTGGTTTCCATCTCCGCTTCCGTGATATCGCCCGTGGTGGTATCCGTATCGTCAAGTCTAGGAGTCAGGAAGCATACTCTATCAACGCACGCTCAATGTTTGACGAGAACTACAACCTTGCAAACACACAACAGCGCAAGAACAAGGATATTCCCGAGGGTGGATCTAAGGGTGTTGTGCTTCTCGACTTCAAGCACCAGGACAAGGCCCGGGGTGCGTTCGAAAAGTACATTGACAGTATTCTCGATCTGCTTCTGCCTCCCACCAGCCCTGGTATCAAGGACCCTATTGTCGATTTGCACGGCAAGGAGGAGATTCTGTTCATGGGTCCCGATGAGAACACGGCTGATCTTGTCGACTGGGCAACTGAGCATGCCCGTGTCCGAGGTGCGCCATGGTGGAAGTCCTTCTTCACTGGAAAGAGCCCCAAGTTGGGTGGTATTCCTCACGACCGTTACGGCATGACTACTTTGTCTGTGCGCGAGTACGTCAAAGGAATTTACCGCAAGCTCAACCTGGATCCCAGCAAGGTCCGCAAGATGCAAACTGGTGGCCCTGACGGTGATCTTGGATCGAACGAGATCTTGCTCAGCAACGAAAAGTACATTGCCATTATTGATGGTTCAGGTGTTCTTGTCGACCAGAACGGCATCAACCACGAGGAGCTTGTACGTCTAGCCAAGGAGCGCAAGATGATCAATCACTTTGATGTGTCGAAACTCTCATCTGAAGGCTACCGGGTTCTGGTTGATGACACCAACGTGCGACTACCAAACGGCGATCTCGTCTACAATGGTACCACTTTCCGCAACACCTTCCATCTCCGCAGCGACATGCACTACGATACCTTTGTTCCTTGCGGTGGCCGACCCGAGTCCATTGACCTGTCCACCGCCAACAAGCTCATCGTTGATGGCAAGTCGGTTATTCCATACATTGTCGAGGGTGCAAACTTGTTCATTACCCAGGACGCCAAGCTCCGTCTCGAGAAGGCTGGCTGCATCTTGTACAAGGATGCTTCAGCTAACAAGGGTGGTGTTACTTCCTCCTCGCTTGAAGTCCTTGCATCCCTGTCGTTCGACGATGAGAGCTTTATCAAGCACATGTGTGTTGGAGAGGACGGTCAGGCTCCTGAGTTCTACAACAACTATGTGCGTGAGGTTCAGAAGACTATTCAGAACAATGCTCGTCTCGAGTTCGAGGCTATCTGGAGGGAGCACCAGGCTACTGGCCAGCCACGAAGCGTTCTTAGTGACACGCTAAGTACCGCCATTACCAAGCTGGATGAGGAGATGCAGAACACGGATCTCTGGAAGAACATTCAGTTCAGAGAGTCGATTCTTAAGGAGGCACTTCCCAACATTCTGCTCGAGAAGATTGGTCTTGACAAGATTATGGAGAGGGTAAGTGTTGATATTAAGACGTGGATATGAAGCAGAAACTAACACCCATACAGGTGCCAGACAACTATCTACGTGCCATTTTTGGTAGCTACCTTGCCAGCCGCTTCGTTTACGAGTACGGTGTATCGGCCAGTCAGTTTGCTTTCTTCGACTTTATGAGCAAGCGCATTACAAAGGGTAACAATGCTCCTCATTAAGAGAGGGGTATTTTCATAGAGCATCGCAACCTTGAACAGGCGTTTGGATTGGATACAAAAAGTTTGATTTGTTTTTGGAGGTCGAAAAGGGAGAGAGATCCCCTGGCCATGAACATGACTAGCGGCACTTATGGGACTCACGAGTGTGGGTCTACTAATGGGCGGCTTTGTCTGCCGTGACGAATGAATGATTATGAATTGTTCGAGATGCTTGTTGTGACCGATTTGTTCAAGTGTATATCAAGGAATTTGTATGTCATTTCATCGTTATACTTGCAAGAAACACGTAGAAACAAAGAGCGTATAGGCCGTTACTAGAAAGATATCAAGAAAAAGAATGCTACCCCATCTCAATCTCCCCAACCTTACCTTATTCACTTGAAAGCGACCTTAATCTCCTTGGCAGGCTGCAACACAATATCCGCATGCATCCCAGGCTCCACGCCCCCCATCCTATTCTCCACCTTCTCAAACCGTTGGAACAAGCGCACAAGCGTATACCCCATTTCCGTGAGCGCAAACTGTTGGCCAATGCAAATCCTGGGACCCCCGTTGAACGGAATGTACGTCCAGCTCTTGGGCGTCCACGAGTCCCACCTGTCTGGTGCGAATGCCGATGGTGGGGGCAGTGAAGACGACGAGGGCGGATACAAATCTGCGCGGCGCTGCATGACGAGGGTTGAGTAGCCAATTGGGGTTCCCGCGCGAATACCAATGGGTTGAGTGCCGTCTGGGCCACCGCCTGTGGGGAGCGTGGTGTCTTTAAGTGCCATACGGACGTTGTACGGGACTACGGGGTAGAGGCGGAGAGTCTCGTTGATGATGTGTTGGAGGTACTTCATGTTCTTGAGATTCTCGTAGGTGGGCTTGTTGTCGAGGCCGACGGTGTCAATGATTTCCTGGCGGAGTTTGGCAGTGATGACTGGGTCCATGGATAGGTGGTAGATTACCCATGTGAGGGTGCAGGCGGTTGTGTCGCGGCCTGCGAGGAGGACGTTGACGATTTGGTCACGGAGGGTGGAGCGGTCGCGGGTGTAGGATGCGAGGGCATGGAGGAAGTTGTAGTCTTCGTCGTTTTTTGAGGTTTTCCCGAGTTCCTCGGGGGAGAGGGCTAGGGCGCGGTCGATGAAGGTGGAGACGAATTCGTTGATTTTGTTGACCGAGTCATAGAAGCCCATGTATTTGCGGGGGACGACCCAGTTCAAGGGGCTGTGAGGTTTTAGTTGTGAGCTTGAATGAGACGGAAATAGTTTGTCATTTCACATACCCGACTCGGGCGATGATGCTCTGGACACGCTGGGCATTGTAGAATGCATCGGCAAATTCAGTCTTTGGCTCTTCCAGGCTGCCGACACTTTGGCCCAGTAAGAAATGTGTGGCTGCGTCCAGAGTATACCTAAACATCATGTCGAGCATATCGATTTCTTGGCCATTGTCAATCTTGGATATGAGAATCTGGGTGTGCTGCTCAAAAATGTTGATGTCGCTGAGGCGGTCTTTGATGAATTGCGGGCGGATCAGCTGACGTGAGTTGTGCCATAGCTCGCCGTCAGTCGTGAAGATGCCTAAATGGGATCTGTTAGCCTCTGTTGTCTAGTTGATTTTTTTAAAAACAAAACAGCATATTCGGCACTAAACAGATGTCTTCACATACCGTGGCCCAGAAAATTATACCAGTCTTTTGTGAATTGTTCTCCCTTGCCATAATCTTTAAATTGAGTCGCCAGAATGGCTTTGATGTTCTCCGGTTCTGCGGTCATGATGAGGCGATCGACGACCCCAAGCTCGACCGTGTAGCGCCCGGTCGGGCACTCCTTGTTAAACATGTCGGTCCACATCTCATAGATTTTGTCATCCAGCGCACTCTGGACAGCTTCCCAAATTATGTCAATATGCCAGGGGAGGTAGCTCTTTCGAACGGGCGCGCGGGCGCCCATTTTATTGATTTTCGCATTGATGTAGAACTTGCGGGCGACGGTGTAACTGATATAGAGGGCAGCAAGGGCACCGACGAGCTGGGGCATTGATAGATGCATGGTGTCGAGTTGAGCCATGGTGGGCAAAATCTCGAGGACTGCTGTGGAGCTTTCGAGGATGCAGGCGGCGATATGTACCTGGTAGCAGCGTTCACATGCCGCAAGGCAGGCACGGCCGTATAGGCTGGTCGGCTAAGTGTACTCTAGCTCCTCAGTTTATAAAAAGAGATGCCGAAATTTTCAGACGCCATTGTTAAATTACACGTCCTACTGGCACAGGATTGGTGCTTCTCTCCCGTCGCTTAGAGGTACTCGTCACGGCCTTGATGCTTCCATGTTTACGCCATTGAGACGGCGTATCCTTCGTCTTGGGCCTCGGGTATGACGTTCCAGAGGGCTCTCAATGTCGCACGAGTGGCCTTCGTCTCGCATCTTTAACCAAACTGGACAACACGAGGCCCGTGTGACCTGGCAGGTTATGAAAGCGGGGAAAGACGATCCTGGTTACTCAAGGTGGGGATATGTCGCGCGGCTTCGTACGAACTGCACAAATCGCATATTTCCCAGATCTGGACGAATGGCGAATGTCATGACTGAACGCTATGCGAATGACTGCGTCAGTATTCTTTTGCTAGCTGGGGAACGGTCGACTTGTCTGTCTTGTCCCAACGTTAGTGTTGAACCTTGTGCCGTTGATTGCAGGGGATATACGTAGCCGACGTGCCGTGATCTCTGGGTTGCTGACACCAACCATCTCTTGTCAGGCCAGCCGTCACGGCATCGCCAGAGGCCCGCCAAAGTGAGGCCGCATACGAATGGTGGTACAAACAGCAGATTGGCGGTCGTGTACAGCTCCTCTGTGCACTTAACCATAGCTGATGACAGGGCTGCGGCGGAAGTGGAGGCTGAACCCCGGCACGTTATTATCGCGCCTCAACCGGATACCCCACCATGGCACCAGTACACTAGCTGATGTCTTGGCTGACCCTCCAAGTACTCCGTACATTTCTCCAGCCTCAAGCTCAACAACCAATCGAGTTTCTACGCAGTACACAACGGAACTAGGACACCCCAGCTTACATCTACAGCAAAGTTCATCACTGGCCGGCTTCAGCGGATATTGTTTAGGGGGTATCGAATCGGACCTACATTGTCGTGCACCAGCCATCCTTACAAATTAGTCAATAGTTCAATTATCTCTTTCAAAAAGCTTTTGCAGAGCTTATGTGCTCTTGTCATTTCATTTAGTTTTGGTGTCTTCATGCATTCGTTTCATCCATTTGCTGCACAATGAAAACCCTTGTAGTTTGTTCTCTTTTCACGTCATTGGCCGCTGCCATATGGCCGCTCCCTACGTCGTATGAGCACGGAGATGCTGTTCTGTTTATCAAGAAGGATATTTCGTTTCATTGGTACAAGGCTGGTGCAAGCAATGTAGGCTCATTCACGGATCAAACTCCCTTCTTCTTCGCATCAGAATCTGACATTGGACCTCATTTTCAGCAAAGTACAGCACTGGAACTATACAAAACCTATACAGATGTATCAGCCACCGACAAATCCGATGATGGAGCGGGCGACAGTGTTTCTGGCGATGACATTGTCGACTTTGCCATCAAATCTAGCTGGAAAATAATCTTCAATCAAAACCTCTACCCGTGGAAATTCCGTCCTCGAGCCTGGAACGAGCCATCACCTAGGAGCGCATACGTCGCTCGCGTCGACATCAAACAACTTTCCGTCGATCCGCAAAACATTGGAAAGCCGCAAGCTGGTGAAGCCGACGAATCCTACACACTAACCTTAACAACAGAAGGTATAGCTACCGTCAGCGCAAATTCCAGCATTGGCGTAGCACGTGGCCTAACAACATTTACACAACTCTTCTTCGTCCATTCAAACAAGCAGGATGTATACACACCCCTTGCCCCAGTCACCATTTCCGACGCCCCAAAGTTCCAACACCGAGGTATCAACCTCGATGTCTCTCGCAACTTTTTCCCCGTCAACGATATAAAACGCCAAATTGACGCTTGCGCCTATAATAAAATGAACCGCTTCCACCTGCACGCCACAGACTCTCAATCTTGGCCCTTGGAGATCCCCTCCATCCCCTCCCTCTCCGCCAAAGGCGCCTACAGCCCCGACCTTGTCTATACAGCCTCCGACTTTAGCGACCTACAGCGCTACGCCGCACTCCAGGGCGTTCAAATGATCACAGAGATAGACATGCCGGGCCACACAGCCAGCATTGGTTACAGTTCTCCCGATCTCCTCGCCGCATTTAACATTCAACCAAACTGGGATACCTACGCGGCGGAACCGCCGACGGGTACGCTGAAACTCAATTCCACGGCTGTAAGCAAGTTCCTCGATACTGTTCTCGACGACTTACTCCCTCGTGTGCATCCGTATTCTGCGTATTTCCATACCGGTGGCGATGAGGTAAATAAAAACGCGTACAGCCTCGACGACACAGTCAAAAGCAGCGATTTCGCCGTCTTACAGCCCCTCATGCAAGCTTTTGTAGACCGCAACCACGACCAGGTCCGCGCCAAGGGCCTCGTCCCCATTGTATGGGAGGAAATGCTGCTGGATTGGAATTTAACGCTAGGCTCCGATGTCATTGTGCAGTCATGGCTCAGCGATCAGTCCGTGGCGCAGATAGTAGGCAAGGGTCACAAAGTACTCGTTGGAAATTACAATTTCTGGGTAAGATACTAAATGCACTTCCTCCTTCTTCCCACCTTCCTTTACCGTAGGAAAATCGTGGTTGGAATGAGAAATGCTAACGAAAGATGATAGTATCTTGACTGTGGCAAAGGCCAATGGCTCAACTTTGATCCATCAGTTAGTGCAGATAACTGGCCTTACAATGACTACTGTGCCCCCTTCCACAATTGGCGCGTAATATACTCGCTGGATCCGCTCGCTGGCGTCCCAGAGGCATCGCAGCACCTTGTTCTTGGGGGCGAGGCGCACATGTGGGCTGAACAGACGGACGCGGTGAATGTGGATCAGATGGTCTGGCCACGCGCTGCGGCTGCGGCGGAGATACTGTGGAGTGGGGCCAAGGATGGAGAAGGCAGGAATCGTAGTCAGATTGAGGCGGCGCCGCGGTTGAGTGAAATGAGGGAGAGGCTGGTGGCGAGGGGGGTGGGCGCGAGTGCGATTCAGATGCCGTATTGTACTATGGATGGCGTGGTGTGTCAGTTGGGATATCAGGGGACTTCATAATAATGTGTGTTTTGGGTTAACATGTCGAGACGGAAGAGCACGTTGTATTTAGCTCGTTAATCACTTTCCCGTATACATAAGGGAAGGAGTTCTCTTAATCCATCCAACATCAGCGTGATTTTCTACACGTTCAACGCCGAAGCGCCTTTTCCCTTTCATTTCCTGTCATACAACACAACGTCTTCTCTAAAACTCCATTGCATCCGCCGCCTCTTCCCTCTCCCTCTTAAGCGCCGGCTTCTCTTCCTCCAACAAGCCTGCAACGAATCGCTTGAAAAAGTCTACATAAGGCTTCAGGCTTGTCTTCTCCCAGTCCTGCACCTTCTTGTCCGTCTCGTCTCCAGTCCAGTCGTCAATTTCTTGTAGTAGTTGTGTGACTGTTGGTACGCTCAATGGATCGAAATCTTCGACTTTCTGTGTGTCAATCGGTACACAGACTCTGCCTGTGCCGGGATGTATTACAAATGGGCTCTTGAGTAAATGGTTCAGTTTTTTGGAGACTTCGGCATCAAGACGAGGATACGTGTATTCTAAAATGATGTCCTGTTTGGCTTCACGGAGCTCTCTGGGTGTCTTTGATAGGGCACCGGATTCGGCGAGGGTATTGATGTCGGACCATTTGGAAGCGCTGGGGCGGGAGGGTGCAGAACTCCATTTCTTCTGCAAGGCAGCTTTGAGGGTAGGGTCAGGGAGCAGGTTGAGGAGGTGGGCTGCTTTTTCATCACTGGCCCAGGGATCCTGTTCGGCAAGAATGGACGTCTGGAAGTGCTCTTTCAAGATTTCTAGACTGCGCTCCAGATGAGGGTGGAGGGGTCGTCGGGCATGGACTTTCTTGCCGCCCTGATCGCCTCCCTTGAGGAGTTCGAGATAGCCGGCTACCGAGCGGCGTCTCTGGTCATCCATCTCTCGTGCGCGCTTATCACAAACCCAAGCGTGAGCACCACGACGACCGGAGTAAACCCAGAGTATGTGCTTGAAGCCGAAGTCTTCCCGTAGAGCCACATCGATGGTCTTGATGGCCATTGTGATGAAGCCCCAGCACTTGAGACAAATGCTTGCACCTGTACAGCATGTTCTGATGTCATCATAATCCGTCATATCGATATCGAAGACCAGCTCCTTCATGACTGGACGAAAGGCACTGGCTTTTCGCAACGTCTTCCGATCTCTCGGGTTTGTGCTGTACATGGGGCCGATTTCAAAACGGGAGGGAAGCATGCTTATGCACTGTTTCCGTAGTAAATCAGAAGTCGGAAAAGACTGGTAGCGCAGATATGCATCATTAGGTAGCGTGAATGCGAATTCGCGATGGGCAAAGTCGTTGCTCGGGGTTGCGGAATGGTTGAGCCATTGGAAGAGGGGGCGGAAAGGGAAAAGGCGCTGGTAAAAGGCGCGCATGATATCTGGGTCGGAGAAGGACGACTTCGAATTAATCTTGCTGTGTGAATGTCAGTTGTCGAGCATCAAGATTGTCGAAGGGGAGGGGCGTACATTGGGGCCGGCTGCGATGCATCTTCTTGCGAGGTGGGTGCTGGTGCGCTCGAAGGGAATTCCGGGTCTGAATCTACGTCGTCGAATATTTCCTCGAGCTTGACTTTGCTTGTCTCTGCTGTGACCGCTGCTGGCACGTCTTCCATTGCGATATCTTGGGTTTCTGGCTCTGGCTTGACGTTGTCGGTCTGCGATGCGTCTTGTACAGGCGTCGAATCTGGCGAGATTGAGTGTGGCATTGTGGATACCATGGATTGATCTGAACCTGGCAGGTCAAGGCGTTGGATTGTCTGTTGGAGTTGAAAGGCTCCGTCACGGTCAACGCGTAGAGAGAACGCGGGCGCGCGTTTTGGCTACAGGGGTACCCTTGCGCGTCGTCCCTCATTTACTTTCCCCATTCGGTCAACCATCGCTGACTACACTATGTTTGTCTTCAGCCATAATTCTCTTGATATTTGCAGCACACACTATCTTCGGCCTCATAAGATTGACAATAGAAGAGGAAGGTATGGTGTCCTGGGACGGATGGATTTCAGATGACAGCAGTTTCTATGGTACGTCGGGTGCATCTTGAAACCCCACCCGCTAACAATTTGAAGGCACCGAGGAGGAGCAACAGCATCAAAGACAGCGCTGTGAAAAGTATGATCTAAAATTGTTCTGGCATTCTCGCTCCAAATATATCAACGCCATCGCGATGAATGCGAGGACTCAGCTCCTTGCAGAACCTACTTCCGACAACAGCACAGCGCCGTCCAAGAGAGGGAAGAGGGGAACATCACCGGTTACACAAGATCAGACATGCAAGACACCTAGTCGCTACCACAAAGACTTGGCGCAGGAGCACCTTTTAACGTCAAACTAGCGTAAGCAAGATTCATCATCAGAGCAATCATCGGAGCTCGAGTTGTTCAATCGGCTACAAGGACAACTCGATGCGTAGCAACTAGGCGAGTCTGTCGATGAATTTATACGCCGCCTTTCACCACTGACCACCTCCATCTCCAAATGTCCCTGGATCTGGGCTGAGAATCCTTATCGCAACCCTCACGACAAGCCGCCATATTCCAATGTCGCTGACTTTACAAATCGCGGCATGCAACTGCTCCAAGAGTCTTTAGAGAGCCGCCGTAAGATTCGCGAGTTAGCTGCTACACAACCGAAAGGAAGCGTGACCAAAAAACTAAGTCAAGAAAGCAAGTCTTTGCAGGAGCGCATCGCCAGCCTAGCCAGAGACACTCACGTTCTCTCTGGAAAAGTAGGTGGAAACTGACTGGAGCTGACTACCTCATTCCTTTCATGTCTAACTTTGAGTAGTGGATGTTATTCCTAAAATCTGTCGATGTTACTCGAGTCTGGAAACAGATCGTAGCAGGTGTCATCGAAAACCGACTTGGCTCTGGCTGCAAAGTGGCAATGGATGATGGAAAAGAGGAACGGCTGAGTAAGTGTGGCAGAACCCCGAAAGAATAGAGATTTACTAGTGCTAATGGTATCGCAGTCTGTGTCTACACAAAGGACTTTCAAGATACTCAAGATGTTGTACGAGTACTCCGGGAGCTGGAAAACATGGTTTTGATCTCTGCAGGCCGACCTATCTACTACAAGCCTGATGCCTATACTTACCTGGATCTCATGCGCGAAAACGCGGCCGAGTACGGATTGCAAGCGAGTCTTTATAATTCCCGCTCAATGCTGGCCAACGGTAAAGGGACCAAGTCGTCCCCACGATCCCAAAAGAAGTAGTGTAGGGCTATTTCGGGCCGTGAATAGTTTTTGTTGTAGCTACAGCGAAGAAGAGGGTTGCTGGGATACCGTATACAGGATGTACGCATGCGATGCAACGCACCGATAACTCGGATACCATTTACGGTGCCTAGGTGAGGATGCTGGCGGGCCCCCCACGAATTCTTTCCCAGCAAAACTGGTAACTTCCCTTTTCGTCCTTTTGCTCGCTCTGCCACCATTTGGAGCCTGTGTGTCTCCTAGTCGTTGTTGAACACGTAGCAAATCCTTTACGGATTATGCGTCAAAACCAAGGTTCTGTCGGACGGTACTAACCAGCAGTTTTCCTCTTTTCCCACAGCAAACACCCCGCTTGCGATGCTTAACAACGCAGCTACCAGGGTGTTTGCGCACCATGCTGAATCGCCATTGTCTAGAGCTTTCCAGAGAAACGTAAGCAAAACCTACCCCTGGGTGTGTAACGCGATTGCAAAGTCTTTACCGCTACACGACGTCTAGCCAATGCAGAGGCAATTTGTCACATCGTGTCTGCAGAACATGCTCGCCACCACGACGAAATGAGAGTAGCCGAGGCTGCTGGGCCTCTCGTGTGCAAGCGCGCCACCGGGAACTCCAGAAAGCGTTGAGCGTGCAGTTTTTGTTACTCGATAGCTACTTGGGTTCGGAGTTCTGGACGCCGTAGTTGGCCGCTTGTCCTAGATGACTCGAACCGACAACCAGAATACCAGAGGGCCACGGAGGTGGCCGAGCACCCATCTCGACCACCTCATGATGTTTATGGCCTCGTTCCTTTGATCAAGAGTATAACGCCGATGCCTGAACGCGGTCATGCTTGTCAGGACGCACGAAACGAGCTACAGCAGAATCGGAATGCGTTTGGAAATTCGGTCGAGAATATGCCTTTCGGGCAGCTCCGGGAGAAGCCAGTCCATGCGTGTCGGGCTAGGTAAGCGGTCGCGGTGACGAGAGCCAACTTATTGGATTTCCGTTACTCGATAGAAATAGAAGGTACGCGCTGCCTGACATCTCCTTAGCTTCTCCGGAGATGTCGGGCACTCTCCCGGTGGCCTCAGGACTCCCAGCTCTTTTATCCATCAGGCTAATAACCAAGAACAAAAGAATTCTCTTTTCCTCGAAAATACACAAGCTGCAAAGAAATATCCGGCGGTGTATTCTGGACCATGCACTGGATGTTCGAGGTGCCACGGGTATTATGACGCTCAACCGGCTGCCCTGCGCTAGGCCTTGTGGGCCTAATCGGAGCGATCTACTGCATGTCTATCGTAGGGGAGCCACATCCTTGCATTTGCTTATCAGTAACACATGCACGTCTCCCAACACCACCTTTTGAGCCAGAGAAGCAATGTGCGTTTCTGGGTGCTTTACAGTCCCAACAACTGCAATATTGTATTTTTGAAGGGAAAGATAGTATGAGGATAACATATTATAGGTCACACCGAAGAGCAGATACCTATGAAATGGGAAAATGTTGGCTCGTGTCTACAATAAAGTTGACCAACACAAGACAGGGCCGAGACGCATGGTCAGAGCGGCCGCGATAGCCTCGCCTCATCGTAGTTACTCGATAGTATCGAGCAATATGTAACGCAGGGCGCGCCGGTGGCCCACTATCCCGCGGCGCTCGCGTTAGCGAGACCCATACCTTATATACAATGCTTCGAGAGTAGCCCGGGGGTGGCTCCTAGCCATGGACAGATAAGGGACTGTACCCCAGATTTTGGCGTTTTTTTGACAGTCGGTATATCTGACCACAGGGTTCTTTTGTAATAAAGAATCCCGTCTTCTCTCTCCCAGTACTATTTACTCAATTTCTTTTAAAGACCTCACTCCAGTCCTCTTTTACACTTCCTGGCGCATCATTGACAGCGTCTTATCAACGCTTATCTGCAGCTCACCGACGACAGCCACCCCAACTTCCCCGCGTTCGCCGAAACCGGCTTGTGGCTGTATATAGCTCTTACCTTCCTGACGCGGTGTTATATAGTCCCACGTCTTCTGTCTTTACTTCTTTCTCCTTTCCGCTCCAAGTTCACTCAACACAACTCCAGCCTCGCAACATGGCCGCTCACGCGACGACACCTCCACCCACTTCTCAGGCCCAGCCTCTTCATCCCATCACTGTACTAGCTTCTTCAAGAGCTGTCGTTGGTGGTCGAATTACAGAGGCTACCATTATTGTATCGAACAATACTGGCAAAATTACGTCCATCTTCCACTCAGTACTTCCTCAAACGCACTTCCCTGAAGGTACACCATACACAGACTACTCTCCACACATCTTATTACCTGGACTTGTTGATGCTCATGTACATCTCAACGAGCCTGGCCGAACAGAATGGGAAGGCTTCTGGACTGGCACTCGAGCAGCAGCTTTTGGTGGAGTCACCACTGTCATCGATATGCCGCTAAATGCTATTCCACCCACGACTACGGTTGAAAATCTCAAGATCAAGTGCGAGGCCTCGCAAGGCAAATGCTGGGTCGACGTCGGCTTTTACGGGGGTATCATTCCAGGCAACTCAGGTGATCTAAAAGCACTGGTCAAAGAAGGTGTTCGAGGATTCAAGGGTTTCTTGTGCGAGAGTGGTGTAAGTCTAGTATACTTCAACGTTCAATCATGTGACACTAACACTCGCCATGTAGGTTGAGGAATTCCCCGCCGTATCCTCCCTCGACATTGAAAAAGCACTGCTCGAACTAAAAGACTCGGCAACTACCCTCATGTTCCACGCCGAGATGATCCCACCCATTGCCGACTCCGTAGGCGACGTGATCCAAACCTCCGAACCCCCTCTCGCCCCTAAAGGCGCCTTAACATCCTATGACACCTTCCTGCAATCACGACCTCCCGCCTTCGAAACATGCGCCGTAGCTGAGATCCTCTCGCTAGCCCACTTAGCCCCAGAGCTACAACTCCACATCGTGCATCTCTCTGCCATCGAAGCCATCCCTCTGCTCCGCAAGGCGCGCGCAGACGGTGTCAAAATCACAGCAGAAACATGCTTCCACTATCTCGCTCTCGCCGCTGAAGGCATCAAGGAGGGAGACACAAGACACAAGTGCTGTCCCCCCATCCGCTCGCAATCAAACCAAGACGGCCTCTGGGAAGAACTCCTTCAAGACACCGCTGACGGCGTCATTCAAACCGTCGTTTCGGATCACTCGCCTTGTACACCCGACATTAAGCTCCTACCCGCACATCTGGCGCCTGCGTCATCATCGTCAGAAACGCCCAGCAACCTCGAAACCCAGGAATCGGCAGCCAAAGGCGACTTTTTCGGCGCGTGGGGCGGTATTTCGAGTGTTGGCCTTGGTCTTCCTATCTTATGGACTGAAGGTACCAAGCGCTTTGATAACAGTTCCTTCTCCATTGAAGACATCGTGCGTTGGTGCTGCAAGAATACTGCCAAGCAGGTTGGATTGGAGCATAGCAAGGGAGATATCGGCGTAGGGTTTGATGCTGATATTGTGGTGTTTGATGATGAGGCCGAGTTCATGGTATGTTTTCTCCTTCCTTTTTATATTACCATTTTTGGGGGATGGTCTGCCTTGCTTTGCGCGGCTTGACTGGATGTAGATGTTCATATGTGGTGGTATTTGGATAACATGGCTAACTAAAATGGGCAGGTCGAACCCAGCACCATGCTCTTCCGCAACAAAGTCTCGCCGTACGAGAATAAGACACTCAAGGGTGTGGTGCGCGAGACTTGGCTACGTGGCCAGCGTGTTTTCTCGCGCGCAGAAGGGTTCTCGGAGAAGAGTGGGCCGTCGGGCAAGTTGTTGCTCGAGCCGAGAAAGATGAGTGCGTAATCGAAAGGTATTAGGATCAAGATTTGATTGTTGTTACGGCTGCATAGATGGCGTTGGATGGGTTTCCTGACATTTCCGAGCATTCATACATTCACACAAAGATAGAAGAAGTCGTTTCTCGAAAGAGAAACACAAGTCATGATCAAAGCAAATCTCTCTCATCTTTCCAATTCTTCATCAAGGTGAATCATATGGTACACCGATTACGTCCCAGAAATCGCTATGCGCCTTTGTAGTGCAAAAAAAACGAATAATCGACTTCGTCTGACCAGGGTAGTGGGGCTAAGAAATCTACAAGTACTTCTTTGGAGCCGAGTCTCTCCTCCTCTTGTACAGCATATATCCGCCGGTAATCGTGATTTGGACAGCAACGGCGATGAACAAAAAGGTCGTCATGCTAGGGCCCTTGCTGGTGATGGCTGTTTTAAAACAAGTTAGCTCTGATCAAGCAAAAGGAAAAAAAGGGGGATCTATGAATCAAAGAAGAAAAGAAGAAAAGAAGAAAAGAAACTTACCAGCACCCATCAAATGCGGTAAAACCTGAATAACGCCATCCTGATTCCTCTCAAGTGCCCGGTGAATCTGATTCATCATTTCCTTGAAATCCTTGGACTCCAAATCACGCAGGATCTGCGCTGTGGCGCGTTCGACCTTTTCGACGTTGTGCATGGTACCGGCGCTGCGCGCGTCGATTGCATGGACGCGCTCACTGATATCTTTCCAGCGCTCGTTGTTTTCTTCTGTGAGAGTATCTACGGCTTGCTTGACTTCGTAGACGCGGTGGAGGAGGGTTGCGAGGTGGTGGTCGACCATTTGGACGCGGTTGTGGAGATCGGCGAATTGCTCTTGCTGGGCGCGGATGGTGTCTGCAGATACATCGTCGATTATCTGGGGGAAGCCGTTTTCTGATGTACTCCTGGATTGCTGTTGTTGGTGCTGTTGGTGCTGTTGCTGCTTCTGCTGCTTCTGCTGCTGCGAGTTTACGTAGTTTGCATAGTCTTTCTTGTTTGGGCTCGGTGGGTTGGTGATGTGCGAGTTTATGGTGGATACGACGAATTTGTGAATTTCGAACGAGTCTGGGCTCTCGGCGGACGAGGCGCTGATTCCGAAGTAGTAGCCTTCAGGGAGTTCGACCTGGAGGAGCGGTTAGTGTACTGGACAACTGTAGACCATAGACAAGTCCACCGTACCTTGTCCGTCTTGAAGCATAGTTGCCCGTCGACGATAACTTCAAGGAAGCCCTGTGCATGATGCATCTTGATTGGTGTAAGTTCGCCACGGTTCCTGTATGCATAGTCGCATTTGCCAAAAGCCAGCGTGTCTGGGTCTGGGTGGGACTTGATGTCCTTTGTTCCGTCGTTGAGAAAACCACGGATAGACCCTCCATGACCTTCATACTGGTCTATGAGCAGCACCAGACCATCAAACTTGGGCGACGTATACAAGCTTGCAGGTGTCTCGTGCGCCTGTGAGTCCTTCACATACCAAAACTGTAGGTTTCCACCTCCGCGCTCCATTCCCGTTGCCCTAAAGTCTAGTTCTGCAGTCCAGTCGCCTTTGTGGTACAGCGCATCCTGAGCCCATATTGAACCGCGTCTATTGCCGGGGTATGGAGGTGTAAGAATGATGCGATCCGAGAGTATCTGGGGTGTATAGTCGTCTGTGCCTTGGACGACGAAGTGAGGAACCGAGTGGTGATCAGGTGTAATAGATTCGCCCGCTTTATACCCGAAACTCAGATTCTCCATGACATGATCGGCCCGTGCCGTGTATACCACAAAGGCTGACCAAGCAATGGTCCGTAGCGATCGCGATGTGACGTACATGGTCGAGGTAGGTGACAGCTCTGTCTTGAATGATAGGGTTTGGAATGGAGATGATGTACAGAAGGCCCAGGTCCTTTCTCTAATATTCTCGGGTTAATCCACATTCAATTGAATTTGTTGATATAATATCAAACCTACGTCGTGCTCTATCCTATCCAAGCGACCGCGCCTGCGTCGCCAGGCTCCACACAACTCACAAGATGATTGACTTGGATATGAGGAAAAACAAATAGCAATTGGGTATCACAGAAGGACAGCAATGTACAAGAATCGAAAAAGTGCCACCAAATGGGCAGAGAGAGGGCTTAAGAATCGATGTGGGCGAGAGGCTTATGGACAGCTGTGCTTTAAGGTTACCCCATATCACATTGATTGGGTGGTCCCTGCGCTAACACGATGCGACAGCCGTGGCAAGCCCCTCTCTAAGATGAGACGACAAGGCCGTGATGATGTTCAGCTGCCAATCACGGAGTAATAAAAAATGTTTCAACCTGTTTGCGCAGAAGAATCGAGACGTTGCACAGACAAGTATAAACAACAAGGCACAAGACAGGCATCGAGTGCAACGATGTCGCAATGCGGAGGGTCTGGCTTGGCGTGAGCCCTGGTATCGGGGGTCATGATTCGCCGATGACCATTTTCTCCATCGTCGCTACCTCATCACCGAGCTCATCCGCCATTGTTGCCGCCTGGACGCCTCACCCCACCCCATCCTCGTCCTCTCACCTAAAAGACCAAAATGGCCGCACCAGATCCAAAGGAAGCGTGGTCGCGCCTTCAAAACGAATTGACACGACGAAGCGCTCGATTTGGAGGGGCAGGCGGCGGCGGACCACCGAGGGGTGTCTTTGGAGGCCTCGGAGGACTATTGCTTGTCGGTGGCGGAATTTGGATGGCAAATAATGCGCTGTTCAACGGTATATTGCTCTTTGCGCAAGAGCGCATGCTCAATTCTGTGATCATGGAACGCTGACCCGCTACAGTCGATGGTGGTCACCGAGCAATCAAGTACACCCGAATTGGTGGCGTGCAGAAGGAAATCTACAGTGAAGGCACCCACTTCCGCATTCCCTGGTTCGAGACTCCCATCACCTACGATGTGCGCGCAAAACCACGAAACGTCGCTTCCCTCACTGGCACCAAGGATTTGCAGATGGTCAACATAACTTGCCGTGTATTGTCAAGACCGCGGGTCGAGGCGCTTCCTCAGATTTACAGGACATTGGGCACGGACTACGATGAGAGGGTTCTGCCGTCTATCGTCAACGAGGTCTTGAAGAGTGTGGTGGCGCAATTCAATGCCAGCCAGCTTATTACACAACGTGAGAACGTTAGCAGGCTAGTACGGGACAACCTCGTCAGGAGAGCCGCTCGCTTCAACATTATGCTTGACGACGTCTCCCTTACAGTGAGTAGCCCTTGTCAGAATTCCCCTCTAAACTCCGCAATTCACTAAATCATCGTAGCATCTTGCCTTCTCTCCCGAGTTCACTGCCGCTGTAGAAGCTAAGCAGGTTGCCCAGCAAGAAGCCCAGCGCGCCGCTTTCGTTGTCGACAAGGCCCGCCAGGAGAAGCAAGCTACAGTCGTTCGCGCCCAAGGTGAGGCCCGTTCCGCGGAGCTGATTGGTGACGCCATCAAGAAGAGCAGGAGTTACGTTGACCTACGAGAGTTTGAGAATGCAAGGAGCATTGCCAGCATCTTGCAGCAGAGCAGCAACAAGATCTACCTCGACAGCAAGGGTCTGGGTCTGGATATCAGCCAGAGTAATGCCGATAAAGAGCAGAGGGCGAACAGGAAGTAAGCAGATGATACGACAAGGATGATGGACTCCCCAACTCTTCTTCGCGCATCATGATCATGTATAACTACCCTCTGGGAAAAAGCGAGGTGCAAGCGTGCAAATGCGTAGCTTTCCACTCATGTCTAAATAACAAAATATTCCGACTTCACTCATGCCTGTGTCTGTGAAATGACTTGCTGTATACCAAATTTGATTCTCTATTCTTATCCATGAGAACATTTGCATATTTCCATTCGATCTTTCGATGATTGTATAACTCATTGGAGAGTGCACTAGCTGAAGCATACGCTCCAATGACAGTAGAATAACGGATCAGCGCTGAAACGCATCTACCCAAAAATAGGTTATTCGTCCGCAAGACGCCATGGCAACAGGCGACCGACCACATCCGCTTAATTAGTACTTACTATCAGGTTATCAGCAATCAGCAATCAGCCCACTGGTCCTAGCGCCACCAATACGGGCTTTCATTTCACCAAGCACGGACAACCATATTAGCGAATAGATTATGAACCTGACGTCAGTGCGGGCAATACAACATGAGCATTCACATATACAACCATTGGCTGTTTATCTGGTCCATGACAAGTTTTTTTGATTGATTGATGGTACATGTCTGACAATGCGGTGGAACCTATTCAGCTCCTCCCAGCCATGCCATGATGCCGTTACTCGTTATCGATCGTGTCGCGTACCCCGGTAGTGGCGCGCTTATTTGGCCTCGTCGAAAACGTAGGTGAGGTGGCACTTTCCGCAGTACTGGCGGTTGTGCATAGCGGCCATGAAGACACCAGCACCGCACTCGGGCTGGGGGCACTCACGGCGGAGACGCTCGATCTTGCCATCACCGTCGACCTTGTAGTACTTGAGCACAGCTAGCTTGGTCTTCTTGCGCTTGTGCTTGATCTTCTTGGGGGTGGTGTAGACCTTCTTCTTCCTCTTCTTACCACCACCACGGAGACGGAGGACCAAGTGGAGGGTCGACTCCTTCTGGATGTTGTAGTCGGCAAGAGTGCGGCCGTCCTCGAGCTGCTTTCCGGCGAAGATGAGACGCTGCTGGTCCGGGGGAATGCCCTCCTTGTCTGGTGACTGTCAGATGGCGAAGTCCAAGCATCTTCGCTGAGCTGTACGTACCCTGGATCTTGGCCTTTACATTGTCGATGGTGTCGGACGACTCCACCTCAAGGGTGATAGTCTTGCCCGTACTGCCAGCGTGTTAGTTCTGAATGAGCTGCTGCTACTGCTGTGCGCGGGTATCGTCTTACAGGGTCTTCACGAAGATCTGCATGGCGGCCTAAGCAATCGTGTCGTGATTGCTTTCCTCAGCGTGATGCAGAAAGGGTGTGAAAAGAAAAAGTCGGCGGGAAAGTGCTCGGGTGGATGAAATTCGTGTGGATCTCGTAAGCGAGCACGGCGGGCGGCGACAGCAGCATCCGTGCGCGATGCAGATCGAAAAGCACGTGATTGTGCCCAGGCGCGGTGGATATACTAGCGCCAGCCTCGGCCATGGGCGGCTAGCCGTCGCTGGGGTGACGGATATGCCAGCGATTGTTGTGTCCTGACCTCATACGGTAATACTCAGCTGTCCCCGCCTGCGCTACTTTTATTATCCTCCACTTTACTCTCCATCTTCTGCACCCACACTTTCTTCATCTCTAGTATCAATTGCTTTGTTTAGCGACTCACACTAAAACACTTCTTTGTCTTCAGACTTAGTCGCACAGGCTTCGGCCCATTACTTACTTGACGCAGGCTACTGGGAGATTGCATCTGTACTGAGGATACCATAAGGACACCGACCGCCCGGCGGAGCGCCGCTTGCACTGCGTGAGGTAAGTCTGGATATCCATTTATTCCAACGTCCAAGCTCGCATTCTCGACACTGCGACTTCAAAGTAACATGACCATTAACATGCATCAGTTTCGGACCCAATAGGACTTCCCCCATCCTCGAGAACCGATTCCGGACTCGACCTGCATAAGATATGCTGTCCACAAATATGCCAGCCGGCATCCAGCGCCAACGGATTCAGCACCGTCGACAAAACTCGACACCAACTGTTTTCGACGCGCCTACAGTACGCCCATCGCCTGCTAAAATACGACGATCACACCGGACCGGCATGAGCTTGGATCTACGCGGCCTCAACCTAGACTCCATCCATGCCGCGCGACAAGCCCAATACCAGGAATACGCCCAACGACCAGGACCCTTCGACATCCCCTCCTTCCAGCAGGAAGACAGTACGGTAAGTAATACTAACAATCTAGGACAATCATCACAGCATTCTATGCAAGTAGCGCAGACGCACAGACAGCCCCAGCCGGGCCCCCAGGACACCTTCTTGGCATCCCCAGTACAGATCACTTCATCAACACCGCGGACTCCCTCAAGGTTAACCCGCGTGCAATCTCCCACGCAGCTTCCCTCTTCCCCCTCTAAACCCCCAACTGAACAGCAATTGAAAGAACTCCACGAGCACATTCAGTCTGTGTATGGCTCATGTGGACAAGTCTTCATCAACATTCTACCTACACCCACTTCGACCCCACAGAAGCCAGCGCAGTTGCCAAGCCATGAATCTTTCAGTCAAAATGGTCTCTCAGCTGCCTTTACCGGCATGTCCGACATTAATCTCGAGCCTACCTCAAAAGCCATGACATTCGACTTTGAAAACCCAGAAGTGGACCTTGGTTACGACTCATCTTCGTACTACACATCCGACGCCTTGTCGCCGTCGCCCGTCTCTTCGCCACGACAAAAGCCTGCTCAGTCTATCTTGGAGAACATCGAAGAGAACCAAGAGATGGTTTTCGCGCAATCACACGGCTTGTTGCCTACTCCCCAAAGCGCAGTGCCCATTAACAGCTTGCAAACACCCATTGAACAGTTTGCGCCCTCTCAAATGTTCAACGACCTGGATGTGGACGCTAGCTACGAGTACACTGGTATCGCGCCCGAGGAAGTTCAAAGATACATTAGTGAGCAAGACGCGACGACCGGTAAGTGGACCTGCCTGTACCAAGGCTGCGGCAAGGTCTTTGGACGAAGGGAAAACATTCGATCGCATATCCAAACACATCTTGGTGACCGCCAGTTCAAGTGCAACGGATGCGGTAAGTGCTTCGTTCGACAACACGACCTGAAGCGCCACGCAAAGATCCACTCTGGCAACAAGCCATACAAGTGCCCGTGCGGTGCAGGGTTTGCACGACAGGACGCTCTTACGCGCCATCGCCAGCGTGGCATGTGTGTCGGTGGATTCCCCGATGCAGTTCGTCGACAGGCCAAGCGTGGCCGACCGAAGAAGAATCGGCCGGATATGGAGCAACGCGTCGACAAGGCCAGCAGAACGCGACGCGCCCTTGTGTCAGCACCTTCATCATCAGCTGGTTCGCCAAACTCGGATGCTCGGTCTCCTTCACCGCTAGTTGGCTTTGAGCCAGCTCAATCACAAGATCTCCCTCAGCTGCTTTCGGACTCACAGAGCTACAATGACTCCATGCACTCTTCTGTAGATCCTTTCAGGTTAGTTCTTCTACCAATCCTGTCACTGTCCAAATCTGACAAATAATACAGTTTTGAGAGCTCATCAAGCCCTTATCCTGAAGATGCTGGCCTCTCCCAGTCGAGCTTTGGCTCAACTTCCTACGCCAACGACTCTGCGTCTATGAACATTCTTCAACAACTCTCTCAGCACTCTCATACACCCCCAATGTCGCCTGCTGATATGCGCCCAAATTCTGCTGGGTCGCCAAATGACTCACATGCGCCCGTCCAACCTAGTCCTTTGAAGGTAACGGCATCGCCTTCGCGGTCGTCTGTCCAGTCAAGTCAGTTCACAACACCACCAACCTCACCGATTGACTCCAAGGACAATCTGGATGAGCTCTTCGACAGTATGCCCGATACTTCCTACTCGCAGTTTGATCTCGAGATGAAGGCAATGAGCGACTTTACTTCTCTGGACTCGTCGGCGTACGACCTTTTGGACTTCACTGTGTAAACAGTCTTCCCAACGTGAAGACATGTGCGAGGCTGTATGATATTGTTTTGGATGTTACGAACCTATAATGACTTGGCGTATGTGTAATCTCTGGGAGATGGTCCGACGCATTTATTTCGAACTCATGGGACGGGCTCTCAGGATCTTGGCATTGTCAAGAGATTTTTTTTATGAGAGACACATGTTTCGCTTCTTCTGCTGCCACTGTAGGGACCGTAGGGTGTAGGCTTACGCTCCTTTGTTCGGCATATTTGTTATTTTAAAAAGGCGTATACGGTTGGGATATCTGACGGTTGAACGCGTGAATGAGTGCAGGATGTCTGCCAGCGACATATCTCAATGACAGACGAGCGCCTCCGTAGCAATGCGACAACGTTTGGATGCTTTTCAATTGATCCTTATCTAACTTCCCCATACATCTCTTCCAAGACCATGCAAGTGATTAAAAAACTAAAATAAGCAAAATGGACACCGCTAGTGTTTGGTGCTGTCGTCGCAGAAACACTAATGCTTTCGGTCAGCTTGTACTTAGTACTACTACTTGACGTCATGACATCTGATCGCGCGTCAACGCGTCATGCCAATCTCCTTTCCTCACACCCAACCTTTTTAATATCGTTCAGTTTCATATCGATGGCCCTAACATCGCGTAGTAAAAGCCACTAGATAAAGTGAACCACTCATGTCCATTCCTGGCGCCACCGCACGCCCCTCGACCGATCGTACCTGAAGATTAGTACCATATCGATGATGTCGATGCAGGGGTCAAACAAAGCCATGATGGTATGTCATCCCGTTTTGGGAATTCGATGAGGTCGGTGATAGAAAACAACGGTGATGTAAGATCATGGTTCTATAGGATGTAGAGGAGGTTGGGAGTTGAGGTATACATGGGTGTACGGTCAGTTGTCTTGTATGAGGACACAATCTTGCCCTTCCATCGTATACACTTCAAAGTACCCAAATCTCTCTTTACTATCCAACAATGGCACAATCTGTTACCAAGACCAAAGCTCACACATTACACTTTTCCTACGACGAAGATGACAGCTGTGCCTTGACAACTCTCATCAACGATGTTCGCTACCATGTCATGGTTGATCCGAACGAATTGAAAAAGTCCCGCGAGAAGCCATTGTATTACGAATACCTTGATAAGATATCAGCACTTCGTGAGGCAGAAGAAAGGGAAGAAGAGTTAGCTGAAGAGCAACAGGCCAGAGTCCATCGTGGCAAGGCGAAAAGCAAGAACAAGAGCAGGGAAAGCTCAGAGGGTTCAGACAGCAAAGACAGTGGTGTCGACGTCACAGCAGACGGCGATGACGATGAATTTGTGGAAGATGATCAGGAGGACGAGGAGGTTGGAGAAGATCTAGACCAAGATTCAGCCAGTGCAGGCTTGGAGCTGCGAAACTGGATACTCGGAGCACTTGCAGACATCACGAAAACCGATGCACCCCCAAATCGCGAACCAGAGGAATCTACGTTGTACGAATGGTATCATGGCCCAACATACTTCTACAGCATGCAAATCACCAACGGTGAACTATCCCCTCAACTTCTCGAAACAACAACCGAGCTCGAAGCCAAAATCGAAGCCCTCGTCCCTCGCCTCAAAATGCCGAAATACATCCAAAACTACAACCTCCCCTGGCTTAACCCCAACGACCTAATCGTGCAATCCGAAGTCAGCATGCCACCCCCAGCGCACCCCGGCCAAGTCATCCACAAAAGCACTGGCACAGTCTACTTCTTCAAGCCCGTCGTCCCCTCTCAACCCGACTCCGTCAAACGCGAAATCCACATCCTCCGCAAACTCGAGACACTGAATCTCGACATCAAATTCCCCAGCCTCCTCGGCTTTGTCTCCCTCTGCACCAGCAAAACACAAGCAATGGGCATGCTACTCCAGAATATCCGATACCCAACGCCCTTGACTAAGCTCCTGCGCTCCAGCGTCGACGCCGGTGCGCGCGCAGAGTGGAGTCGCAAGAGCGAAGCTTATATCAAAACGCTGCATGAGCATGGGATTGTGTGGGGTGATGCGAAAGCGGATAATTTCATGGTGGACGCAGAGTCTGAGCTGTGGATTATTGATTTTGGGGGCAGTTACACGGAGGGCTGGGTTGATCCAGAGATCAGTGAGACGGTAGAGGGGGATCGCATGGGGTTGGAGAAGATTCAGACTGCGTTGGCGGATCCCGAGGGGGGCACGGTGGAGTTGGGGATTGGGGATGAGAGCGAGGAGGACGAGGGGGTGGGTGGGGAGGAGGTATCGGAGGGGAGCAATGTGGTTAGGGAGACGGCGAGTACGTTGTTTGTTACAGAAAGGTCGGCGGATGAGGAGGTTACGAGGGAGGAGAAGAGGAAGAGGGCGGAGAGCGAGGTTGGAGAGGGGATGGTAGAGGATGCGAGTGCGAGGAAGAGGAGGAAGAGTGATACCCTGGCTTCATAATACCTTTTCTCTTATAATGTGTGAGCAATAAACTTTGTGTTCTCTGCATATATTTCTGTTTCTTCATTTTCAAAATGCTGTATATATACCCATGTCGACACGGCTCTATGGTGTATTTAGATATACATATCCACAAGTCTTGCGTCAGCTGATCAGACACCACTCTGTTAGGGGCTGAGGCCTCACAAGCTCACAGATGTAAATAACACCACCACAACCCCCAACATGCCGATCATGACCACAGAAAGTGACTCACTAGACATTCTCACTGCTGCGCCCAATGCAGGACGACTACTACCTGCGCCTTGGTTTGGTGCTATTTCGCCTTGCCCACTTACGCCTCCATTCTGTCCCCCTCCCGTCCCCCTCGATCCGTCGTCCTGGCCATTTGCACCAACCTGCCCTCCATCACTTCGCGGGCTAGTTTGAATCTGGATATCTCGCATGGGCTGTCCAGGTGGGTTATTCACACTGTTAACCTGCACCTGAAAGTCCACTAGCGGATTCTCAATCATGGCACACTGCATGCGGCCCCCATTTGCGCTCAATGGGCCTGGCGCGGGCTTGGTAGTTAACTGGCCTGCACCGGGGAACGGCTGGATACTGTTGGTAACACTAATAGGGAGATTGAAAATCGTGTATCGATCTACACCGTTGAGTCGGTAGTTTTGGTGAATACTGATGTTGTAGTCGCCTCTTGCTGTTGCACCTTCCTCGTCATTGCCGTCGCCGACGAGACAGTCTGGCCATTCGAAGTTGATGTGCTTGACTGTTTGGCCAAGCTCTTGGTCGAGTATGTCCGCGAAGGGTGGTGTGGAGGTTGTTATATTAGAGATTGTGAAGTTCTTCTGGGTAATTGTTGAGGTCAAGAAGAGAGTGAAGTTGAAGACTTGAGTGAGTGGGTCGGCAATGTTGCGTGGAGGGACAGGCAATTTGCCGTCACCTGACACATCGAGGGCAATGTGCAGGAAATCGCCACCCATAGGCGTGAAAGGCTGAGGCTGTGGCTTCTTGTCAGCCTGGTGTGCCTTTCCGCTAGGATATCAGGTGACGTACTGCTAGTATTATTCCCAACCCAGGCGTGTAGATTCTTCCGTTAACGATAGTGAATGCGCTTGTATCAGGGCCGTTGTTATTGCCATTCTGTCGCACATGAAGTTCTCTTTGGCCTGGAGACCACGACCCCAGCATCTGAGCATCGCCAGCTCTGAGTATTAAACATGATGAAAAGAAAAGTAAAGAGCGGTAGTACGAAGAGAATATCATTGCTCAACAACGATATGCATGCTGGCCAGCAGTACAACCAAAAAGAAAGAGAAAAAGGTACGGAAAATTGGTGCCTGAGGAATTCAATCTACTCAGTGAAGGAGGAAATCAAGGGCGCGCGCGGAATAGATTGCAGCCCGGTAATATGCAAGTCAGGCCCGCCACGGCCGGTTGTGGCTCACCGGGAAATAATGGTGCATAATGCTTGGTACTGTGCGAAAGCAGGTTTATTTCAGCGACAAGTGGTTAGAATCACCAACTTCGTGGTTTGTGTGCAGTCTCGAAATGATTTTCTGAGACATGACATGTTTGGAACCGGAGTTCGGCGGAGGTTCAGCCCGCACCACCGCACCCTTTTTTCTCCGCGTGTTAAGAGGAATCGAAGAGCGATAAGCAATTCTCAAGTCTTGGTGAGAACCATTGCACGAGCAAGTATTTCGTTTGCGAACAAGCTGGGGAAAGTATCGCGAAGCTACTCAACATCTCAGGCTTCAATCACATAGTCGCCGGGAGTCACTGAGGATGTACACATCAGCAGCCGCTGAGATCCGGAATGAACGACTTTGCCTTCAAACATAAGTACAAATCTTTTCACTTTGGGCGACCATTTCTGTTTTAATATCATGTCCCATCGTTGACACCTACCATTTCCGCTCTATTCCGACCACGCTCAAACGCTCCTCCCATCAACACTGTCACGTGCACTAAGACGAAACTGTCCTAAGACATTCAGAAACCATAACACACGGTGCCCTAAGTCTACATGGTCGACCAAGGAACAGCATTATGACTGATAATTGATGCGTTATTAAGTGTCAAAGCACATGGATCTTGCAATGCCCGCATACGAACGTACCGATGGACGGATTCAGCATCGCATTACATAACACATAACACAGCTGTGTTCACATCAACTGCCGAGTACCCATCACCAGTACAGGATATATGGGACGGCATGAGGAATATCGCGGGACAATCCGCTCTTGTGATTTGCTGCATAGATTTATCTTCTGGAGATGGAAAAATTACTCCAACTCCTCGTTTCATACTTGTCGCAAGTCAGCGACGACCTTGATATACTTATTGTCCCCCCGGTTATACGAAAGCCTGAACGACAGGCCTGAGCTGACCGACTTCCTAGATGATCAGTCTCCGGGCAGGATACGAGCGATCGAATCCAAGAGACACTCTAATGGGCCAAGCCGACACTGACGAGATAAGCAACGTTGCTCTTGGTAAAGATGCAAAGCCAGGAACGCAAATACGGCCAGCGATGCAGGAGAACCAAAGCACGTCTCACTGAGCGGTTGGTGCGATGCCATCAAGAACACCCAATACGATCAAGACCAGATGAATCAAGAGAAGAGCCCAAAACCCGGGATTCCAATCCTTCCAAACTTTCAATGGCTTTGATTGAACAAAAACGCCAACCTCACCCAAAAATTACCGACTCTCGACCGAGAAGCGCTTGCGATCAGATTCGACCCAAAAAGAATACGGACAAAAGTTGGGCAGCGGAGATTCATTATCCAATCACTCGGTATTCAGCCACGAAACGGCAAAAAAGAAAGTTGCTAAACGGGCTGCTGACATAGCAAAGTCTTTTAACGGTGGCGGAGGTCCAACGATAACGAGGCACGTTATAATATCCGGGCCAAATACGAAAAAATTCTCACCTCGTTATCTGCGCATTTTTCCGTCCACACTCTCTCGGACTCTTTCTTAATCAAATCGAGCCGAAACAATGCCAGTATATGCCGCGCACTACTTTACAAATAACCAACAGCCTAATTCATCCCATTCCCCCCGCAAATTCCGTGCGTCTGGAAACGAAGCACCGCACGCTTGTTTCTTTTTGGGGGGGTTGTCGGGGGTTTGCTGGCCATCATGTCATTCTCACGCGACAGGTCTTGGGACCTTCTTCCCCCAGGGAGCGCAAAAAGAGGAAGGAACGGGGATTATTAGGTAAAGTAGATCGATTCGCATCTAGATCGATGATGATTCTTTCCCCGCGGATGCGTCTAGGCCTCGGAGTGCGGATGTACCTGGTAGGACCCCCTTCCAAGATATCCTTGGGAGGAGGGGGTTGCGGGAGAGTCAAGGTAAGAAAAGAACATGCACAGATTGGAACCGAGAAACTTTAAGCCGGGGGGGTTATTTTTCTTTTTTTTTAATGCCCTGGGCATACGTACTTTACCCAGTGCAAGCATTCTAAACGTAAGCACGGCTGGGGGTGGTGGGGTGAGCAGCGTGACCCGCATGCGGTTAGGAGGCAAGTAAGTACGGTACTAGGGCTAGTAAGTTCGCGGCTAGCCACGCGAACAAAATGTCAGATAGTATCGTGCCACACCGGCACGGGACTCTCCCTTGCCCCCCGTCGCCTCGCCTCCCCTTTCTATTTGAGACATTGTAGTAAGACGAAGACAGCACCGAACGTGTGACTGGTTCGAACAACTTTTTCTGCGTGAAGGCTTGATACTTAGCTCCGACTTTGTCTGTCTTACACCACTCCGTCGGGTTCCCTTTTTTTGTGCAAAAAACCTTGCAAACAGTGTTGTAGAATTTATGCTTGCGCCCAAGTCAACTCCGTCCGGCCTATCCCAGGACAGAAACTTGTGCACAGTTGTAGGTATGTGTATCAAAGGCGAGAAGAAAAAAAGGTCATCTATGGGAAACGCGCGTCACAAGGTTTGAGTGAAAAATATCGTCTCATTATTTCGTGCGCGTGCGTGTGCGCGCGTGATCTCAAAGGTTAAGGATGAAGGAGAGAAGAGAAGAAGAAAATGGATTTTGGAAGAATGTAGAAAAAAGGAAAAGGAAAATTAACGGATATCAGAGAAAGGCGCTTTCGTTAGGAAAAAAAACAAAGAAAATATTGGTATCGATCGGTATATTCCTTCCAGCGGTATTACCATTGCTGACCTTCATTGTGCCTTCTGTAATGCGGATCTGACAAGACAGACGACGCGCTATCCCTCTCAATCTCATGCGACTCTGTTGAAGTCGTGTGAACAAATGCTTTCTTCCCGCTCTCCACCAGACTTTCTGTGCTCGCTTGTCTGCTGTGACTGTGCACCGTGAATTCTGTCGTCTTGACCACCTGCGCTGGCATGGCCTTGGTGTTGCCCTTGCCAGTGCTAACGTGGACCTCCCATGTGTCTGTTTCGTCCTTGCCTGTTCCTACCATTGACCGTTGGATGTTGCTCTTTGCCCTCATCGTTCCCAGTGGCACGCCTCCGGCCTCTACTCCGCGGTTTGCATATGCGTTGTTACCATATGCGTTGTTGCCGTAGGAGCTGGCCCCGTTTCCACTCCTGGCCTTTCGCGTCAAATTGACGAGACGAGTGAGAATGCTGAATTCGAGTTTGAGCTTGATGCTGTATACAAGTGGCTTCCAGGACGTTTGGATCTCAAAGAGGTCGGCGAATTCCAGGGCGAGAATACTGAAGTCGAGGAGGATGACAAGAGCGTTGACCGAGATGAGATGGTAAAGGAGTTTCCGGGTACCAACGTTTCCAATAGTACGCTCCAGGCGGAGGAGCTTGGTGGTTTCGAAGAGGTAGAGGCCTGAGATGACGAGTTCTTGGGCGATGAAGACACTGAGTTGGATTCGTTCGTATATGTTATACACCGGTATCCAGGGCTTCGGGTCGGCTGAGTTTGTACCATATACGATAACGATAACAGGAATGTGTAGCCAGATTGCGTTGACGATGATCATGGTCAGGACATACTTGAGCCATCGGAGGTTGTGCATAACAATATGCAGCCGCGAATACAACACCACCGACTGGCCAGTGATCATACAACACCATCCTATGAGGATTAATGTAGCGTATACGTTCTTCGTCTCGATTTGGACCAAATGCATGAGCATGTATCCAATCGAGTTGAAAAGGATTCCATATGTGGCAACCGTGAAACTCCAGAAATACAGCCCGCTGCGCCGTTTGAACAGGGTGAGAATGTAGACATTAAGCTCGAGAAAGTTGTATAATGCTATGCTGAGGAACACGGCCGCGATGACCTTCGCGATGGGAAGGACGATCGCCATGGTTGGCAAAGCAGGGGGGGTGATTGCGAAAAGGATATCGTAGAACAAAGCAAAAAGGTGGAGTTGATGAGCGTTCAGATCTGGGAGATCAACCTCCACTTTACTTCAAGAAGGAACCCACCCTGCAAGCATCTTGGCGCACATGTGTGGGTGCCCTGTCAACCATGGGGAACAGGACCATCTCAAACGTCAACGTTTTCTCCGTAGGCGAGCCGTACCTTCAGGGATAGCCTTCATCTTGGTTGAGCGCCTTAAACCAAACCCTTGTTCCCTTTGGGGGTCCAGCCGGCAGGGACTAAGCAACCATCTCTGGTCTGATGGCGAGCCGTCAATAGGTGGCTCGGCACTTCACTCAGGTCGCGAATTGCCAACTTGGCAAGGCCTTGTCTTCGCTTAACCACATGCTCCCATCCGTGTCCTAGTCTGTTGTGGTAAGGTAACGCGGCCCTCGCCACCCCTGCCAACTATTGCACGACATCGGGCCTTTCAGTTAGGTCTCAGCTCTTCGCATATATATGCTCTTGTCAGAGCGGGAGTTGCCATTCACCAGGTTGATAGATCTAGTGAACTCTCTTTGTGAACAGATTAGTTCACGCTGATTTCCACTTCTGTACAGACCATAAGCGAACTAGAAGTTTTACGGGCGTGAACTCAAGCCTGGAAGGTCGAAATGCTATCCTCCGATCAGTCGCCGTCTGACTATTGTCGCGAGGGACCCGACGATTTGGTTCGCCCACCCTTCGCAATACACCTATACATGGGCACGGGGGAAGGGCTAGAAGGACGGTCTTACCGACCACTGTAATACACATGGTTGCTGCGCGTCAACACACGGGGAGGCGCACGGAAAAAGTAAAGGTAGGCCGATGCTGCGAGCGGGGGAGATGGAGGAGGGTCATCAGACGACTCATGCGCTCGTCTGTCCCAAACTCCTATGCATTGCAGATCGTCCCTTGCAGCATAGGACTAGGCAAAGCCTTTGTCCAATAACACGGATTGTGTGTCAACGTCTCGACGCCCAACGTGAAGGACTGACATCAGGGTAAGAGCCTCCTAGTCGTTGCTTCTTGGCGTACCGGCCGACACTCGTGGGGGGAGGGAAGGGGGTTGTATGATCGTCCGATCTTAGAAGATCTTGGATTGTTCAGTTTCCATTACTCTAATACGTGATGATTAGACCAAGAACCATAAGAGACTTGGAACGGTGAAAAATACGAAGTACGGTAGGTGGACAGGTCGCCCGTATCATGTCCAAACTCTAATCCTCTCTCTAACACAGGGACTAGTGTCGTGCGGTGTTTTGACTGGTTTCGTGGGCCCAAGTCTTTCACAAGCTGCAGGAGGCTGCGCATTTGCGAAGGGGCATTCTTTCCCATGGGGCTGTGCGGCGGAACGGGGTTCCTCGGCCCTTCTATTCACGCCGGCAGACTTGGCGTGGCACAGCAGCACCAATCTCCGCTGCCGCTAGTTGCTCCGCGGAATGGGACTTGGTATAGCGGCTGAGCTCCTAACCAGGTCGAAAATGGAAGCTGGCAATTCGGAACCATGGACGGTCCGGATGTCATTGACGGTAGTGTCAGCTGTGGCGTGACAATTTGCCTTCTCCACTTGACGTGTTCGCAATCACCACTCATTTCCGTCATACATTCGTACATACATGCAGCATGCGTCTATTGGTCCAAAAAAATCGACATTACATTATGTTTTGAATATATCAGCCCGATACACGACTCATGAGGTCTTCTCGGTATTGCGCTATTGTACAGATGCAACAAATCTAAGGTACTACATATACATGCGTCTATTGGATTGCTGTGCCGGTGGTGGCCGCAGACAGGGTGATGTAGAACAGCTTAGTCTGTCCAGTAATGATCATGCGGCCGTTTCCAGCAAATTGGAAGTTGGCAGCAGTCGTTCCAGTATAGATCTTGCCAATAAGCTTGGCAGCAGCATTGTAGACCCAGACGCCATCACCGCAACCAACGTATACGCGGCCCTTGGAGTCGTTCTTGATACCTGCAGAATTTTGTTAGCAAATGCAAATATCGGATGCGTTTGCGGTTGTAGATTACGTACCATCAGGGATGAAAGATGGGACGAAGGCGAAAGTCTGGCGGTTGTTGAAAGTGCCGTCCTTGGTAACATCAAAAGAGTAGACGGATGCAGGGGCGGTCAGGTTGAGGCCGTAGTTGGCATTGGCAATACCGGTATCAGTAACATAGGCCTTCTTGCCATCAGGGGAGAATGCGATTCCGTTGGGGTGCTCCATTCCATCAGCCACAACGGTGGTAGCACCGGTGTTGAAGTTGTAACGGTACACTTGTTGTCTAATACCAGGGTAGGGACGGAAGGCCTGGACAAAGCCGTAGATTGTATCAGTGAAGTAGAGATCACCGTTGATAGGGTTGACAATAAGATCATTGAGCGAGTTGAATTGGCGACCAAAGAAGTTGTTGAGAAGAGCTATTTTTGTTAGTGATGGTCCCCAACTATGCTTTTTGGAGGCTATAAGAATAACTTACTAGTAGTCTTGTAAGGTGGCGTAGGGTCCATGACGTAAAGAGCTGATGGCACACGGTCACCCTGACCCTCACCGGCGAAAATGAGCTTTCCCTTGTACATGGTAGCACCATTGGGGTTGATGATTTGCGGGTTCGATGTGTTCACAATCGAGATGGGCACCGACTTCAAACTTCCTTTGCGGACCTTCTCGGCATCGGCAATGGCGATTTTTTGGATGATAGCAGACTTGTTCAATCCAGTGCCTGCAGCAGGTGGTCCGGCGTTTTGAACGAAGAAAACTTCGTTGGTAGGAGGGTACCACGTTACCGCCTCGTGAAAGAGAGGATCCGATGGTGAGGTTGCAATGGTAGTCAGAGACGGATCAGTGCCAATCACATCGTAGAATTCCGGGTCGTAAATGTGGAAAGGTTTGGCTAGGAGTGATTCCGCGGTTGTACCAGGCCATATAAACGGCTGTCTCTAGTTAGATGATACAAAAGGTAGATGCTTTTTGCAAAAAAAAAGAAAACTTACGGTGGTTCCATTGTATTCGACGGCCGGCGGGACGACAGGCAGAACATTGAAGCTCTTCTGGTCAACGATCTGGGCACATTTGGGCACGGCATTTGCCAAAGCTTGTCCAATTGTCGCGCCGACAGCGACGAGTGATCTGGTAGAAGGCATCGTGAGTTTTTGTTGTTTAGCTGTGACCCAGGAAAAAATCGGTGCTGCAACCAATACAAGAGCTTTGAAGATAGATGCTGCGCCGCTCTTTGTATTCAAGGTCAGCGGGGAGACTCCACTGGTTTTGTAACCCTACGCCGAAATTGGCTGCTCTTCCGTATCATGTAATTTGGAGAACAAAGTCTGGCGGCGGTAAGCTCCATGCAGACCGGGTAGCGGTCACGCCCGGATATGGGTCCCACTTGTGGCTTGGGCGACGAGGCATGACGCTGTGACCCCATGGGGTCTTGGAAATCCTGCCCCACTGCAAGACCCTCCTACATCTAATGTACTACATACTACAGCCAACTCATGTGAGGCAGCCGTGTTACCCAAATATGCAGATAAACGAAAGCAACGCTCTTTGCTGCAGATGCAGTCAGCGAACACTTACTTGGGATGCATATATTTTGCATAAGACAGCCTATGATAATGAGCTAAAAACCTGCATGCAGGCTGCTATATGAATCCTTGCAAGCCAACGTGTGCATGCCGACAACCCAGACCATGATGTTTTCTTGGCTCCTATTCCCTGCGTACCAGGGGTCTGCCCTTTGCAAATTACCGAAGTTTTTGGAGCATGGACAACACCCCAGCAGTGTACAGCCTCGCGGTGGTTGGGGTAGTATACAGGAAGCAAGCCGTTGCCACCAAACGCCCAGGATACCCAAATAGTAACAGCATGGGAAGACCAGACGCAAAAGCTCTAGTAAAATAAATAGTGCATTGTAAGCAAGTACGTCGTTGAGTCGGGCTGCAGATGCCTCCAAGCGAGGGCCACCCTAGTCCTCGAGAAGCTTAGCCTCCATCTTACCGGTGAGGTAAGCCCATAGTCGTCGTGAGACGCCTCCGTGCCGCTGCATCAATCAATCGGGCTGGCGTAGATCAAGGTCGATCGATTCGTCCCTTACCCATGTAAAGAACTATGGGGTGGCATGTTCGCCATGCCCTCTCGGCATCATTATGTGCCGGTTGGCGAGTAGGCAAAGCACATGGCCATGTCGAATCGGGGCCGTCTCGACCCAGTTCGGCACCACATCTCATCCTCAATAGTGTATCCTCTCAACTAAATCCTTTTAGGTGTCGTATTTTCCACGTTTCTCGCGTCATACTCTACCATTCGTTGGAGGATTCGTCAAAAAGCAATACTCGGGCGTTCGAGATCCATGCTGCACCAACTCGACGGGACGGATTGCCAAGGTTCTCGAAGACGCCTGCAACCTTCTAGAAGGCCTCTTGAGACGCGGCAAGAAGATTATAGGTACTTGCGAACATGACGCGGCAAGAAATGTGACAGCGTTGAGGCTTTTTTTGCCTTTTACCCACGCGGGTTGTTTTCAAGTTACATGACTTTTGTTCATCATTGGCCATTCTCTGAGTCGTGGCTGCATTGTACAGAGCGGTAGTACGGAATAATTTACTGGTTGAGGCATAGGCTGCGGCACGGCGGCAGCGGGATCGAACAAGCGATAAGGTGATATGTAGTAGTACTTTCTAGGGGCTCAACGCTATGGTAATTTCTATTGATAAACGGATAAATACAAAGTTTTGATGCCTAATCACGTGATGTTGATCTTATTCGATCAGCGAACACCAAAAACATCCGACAATGTGGATTTATAATTAATTACCTACCTAACTCCTCATATACCGGTGGTCCGCTTGAGTAGCTCCCCCAAGTGGGCTATCAAAGCTGCATAGGCAAGCACTATTAGTGTACTTCTCACGCCCCTACCGAAACCTAGGATTTATTCGTTGAAATCTTTTTGTCTTCGCAAGTCTTCAATTCTGCTCTGAGGCAAACCCTCTTCTCCTACCTTCTGTGGCTTAAAGCCATTGTTATCTGGGATAGCTTTTGGCGTTCAAAAACGGCATCCTTGAACACTTTATGCGCTTCTCGAATTCTAAGCTAAAGAGACCGCCTAGAACGGAGCATATAGTATGTGGCATCGCGGAATCGATGCTTCTACCTAGTAGCTCCGCGAAACCAACAGAGCACTACAAAGACGTATATGGATTACCAAATAGGACCGAGAAGATTATACGTTAACATCTTGTGATAGAGTGTAGTATATCCAAGATTGCAGTGGGAGATTTGCTCCTCTGTATAAACATCATGGTCTCACGTATACTATACCCGTACATCAGGAGGGAATCAATCTATACTATCCTGGTTAAATTAGCCTTGATGAAGCTCTGTCACTGATTTAAAATTGCGGGTTGGTCTTGTGAATTACGTGCATGTCAGCTCGAACTTGAAATATAAATCCTTATACGTATAGAACTAGACAGTAACACATAAACCGATAAATCGTGTGCATCGTATCTTATATTTGACAGATACATAAGGGAGGTACTCGCTGCTTGATATAGCCGCCGTTTTATTACTACCACTGACCTCTGTGAGTTTCAAATGTAGCTATGTATATTCAATTAATGGAGTGATATTGTCTCTAAGTATTTTTATGCAAGTGAAGATAGCATGTAGGTTGTTTCCCAAGTTGTTAATGCTTTAATTAATCTTTAAACCCCAATAAAACAAGTGCATTATATTACTGGATGGCAATCGACTAGATGGGGAATAGCTAGCAATCACAGCAGCGGATAGACACGGTGATATATGCCTAGAGCTACACCTGAACCTCTCTTCAGCGTCGCCTACCAGCTGTAAGTATGGAACTTTACATTTGAGTTTGTTTTCCTACTCTGCGCATATAAACTAGATCCCGTCCTCCGATCACTAGAAAAAAGCTATTTTACTGACTTGCTACCAATATTGGAAAAACATTACTTCAGCATCTCTGCAGTAAAACCTGTTTCATACCACTAGTATAGGAAACTAGGTATTCCAAACTTGTTTTTGCTATCCATAGTAAGGTGGTGTGCTGAATATAAATGACATTATAAACTCCTGTATAATTAGAGAAAATATTCAAAGAACATAGCAAAATAAACAAGCCAGGTAGAGGGCTGCTCGCTAATAGACTATATATGGCTCTAGATACTCCGTAATCTCAAAATCCCCAGCGGGAAAAAACTACTCCAAACATTAAAGACCAAGTAAAGCTAAGGGGTACGCAAAGTAACAGTACCTACTACCAGCCATATTCCTTATTTCATCCAAGCCTTTTTCGCTCTACATGAAAAAGAGGGTTGTGTTTGTGTGTTTGTGCGGATGTATGGCTAGATTGGGGGGTTTTTTTTTAATCTACAATTTCTTTTAAACCCCTAAACCTATTCCCCCAAATACGCCTACAAGCACAACCAAGAAAAAGGAACGTATATCGGAAAGAGAAGTGTAATCGCAGTCACATACATATCAGTCCTTCAACACCCCGAACCCCCCCCTTACTTCCCACATACTCCACCAGCTGGGTCTTAGATACAAAGTTTCAAATAAATATCTAGAGGTGTAAAGGGGGGAGGGGGTGATATTGTGATTTAGGATTGCGTGATGTCACGTTACATATATTTCTGAGATAACGCATAGTTCCCGTTTAGCTAAGAGATTTGATTGAGATATTTATCTACTTCGGATTCTTGGGTATGGGTTGGATAGGAGGTGTTGTTGTGGATTGGAGTTTCAGCGAGGGAGGGGGTTTTTTTTTTGGGTGGATGAGGGTGGGAAGGAGATGTGATGGGGATGTGATGGGGATGTGTGGGATGACTGTGAGTAGCGATTGGTTATTTCGTTAGAGGAGGAGGGCTTATACGTAGTGTAGTCGATGGTGTCTATGTATTTTGACGAAAAGGGAGAGAGGAAAAAAACAAACAGATGTGTGTAGGGTTGGTGGGTGACAGAAAGTATTTTACGCAAAAGTTTCTCAACCTCGTAAGACAGACATCACAAGCAAAGATATCGAACTCTAATATGGGCATGGAAAATCGTGAGTGATATTGTTGTTTTGTCTTTCAATATGTCGTCCGAATATCCCACTTCCAAAAAAACTCCATCCACCGTCCCAGGCCCCTTCCCAACCCCAATCCGTGAGAGACCCAATTCCGTCTTCCGTTCCAACGCCCCTTACCACCCTACCCACAAATCCCTACTTGAGACATTGAAGCCATTCCAATCATCCCCATCACAAATAAAGCCACAAAAGACAAAAAAACGCCAATCCCCATTCGCGCTATTTTCCAGCAGCGAAGGTATCCTCGTGGGGGGATGCATATGCAACGCACAAAACTCCAATAATGTTCCCAATGTTTCCCCAAAGCAAAACCTTGAAGCCCATAGTTTATATCGGCCGTTGAAAACATCAGAAAGCTCGTGAAACAGAGATGAAAGTAAGAAATGAACAAAGGAAAAAGGTTACAAAGGAAACAAAGAAAAAGAAATAATGGCCTACCCCGAATGGGGAAAACCGTTCAAAGCAACAGAAAAATTGCCTTTTTTGTCCTTTATCGAGGTCCAAACTCCGGTTTGTGATATAGAGTACAGGAGGGGGAAATCGTAAAAGGTAACAGGATATCGCAAAATGACACGCGAGACGACTTGTGATTCATGATGTAACCAAGACGGTGCGGAGCGATGAGTAGCAGAGGTGATGCAATAGTGAACGGCCAAGCGCAAGCACTTAGCTCATGTCCATCATATCGGCATCACCGTAATGTTCGCCAGTGTATGTAGCAAGAACCTCATCACTTGGGCCAAAGTTGCCCTCGTAGATGGTGGCGCCAGAGCGACGCCTCGAGTCAACCCATCGGCAGCCATAGCACTGGAGCACTTGGTCTGCCGTTGGTCTTTGATCGGGGTCACGGTTCAGCATTGCGTATACAACATGGTCCATGGAGTTGGGGTCGTTGCGCTGCACCATGAAGGATGGTGCGCGTGCGAGGTCCTCCTCTGGGTTCGATGCTGGCTTGACGGTGATGCAGGCCATCGAATCCTCAGCAGCGTCGGACATGAGGAAGCCATCCATGGAGGGCCTCGCCGACTCCGAGATTGGGTCGCCGTGAGAGTCTCGGCTGAGGGTGCTGCTGTCCGCGCTCCAAGTCAAGCTTGGGAGAACGTTTTCGAACTCGCCTGAACGAAGCTTCTGCCAGTAGTCGCCGTTCTCGGGGATAACACAGTTACCAGCGATTTCGGCAAGCATCATGCCCAGGGCAAAAACGTCGGCAGGCTTGTCGAATCGACCAGAGAGTTGCTCAGGCGCAAGGTAGTGGCGGTCACCTTCGCCATCAATGCCAGCAGGAGCTGGCCATTGGCTCGCCAAGCCAAAGTCGGCAATCTTCAGCCCACCCTCAAAATCAATGAGAACATTGGCGGGCTTCAGATCAAGGTGAATGTATCCTGCTTCGTGAATGGCTTTGAGGCCCTACAATGGGGGGTTAGCTTGGTTCGCAAACAAAGACTATTCTTAGACGTACCATCAACAACTCAAGCAGGATCTTCCAAATGCGGAAGTCATCCAGACGACTATTAAAGCCAACAGTGTCGAGGTATTTCCTTAGGTTACCGCCCTCGCAGTATTCGGTCTGGATGTAGAGGTGCTGGTCAAACTCCCAGTGAGTCTTGATGCCCAGCACATGTTCGTTACCGCGAAGAGCATAAAGAATTTCAACCTCACGCATCTTCTTCTGGCGGTCGCCTGGGCCGATGTAGGGCTTCTTTGACTTCTTGACTACCCAAACTTGGCTACCAGCAGGCGACCTCTGGGGCGAAGGCTTGACTGGATGGCTGACACGGTACACGGTCGAGAATTCGCCTTCTCCACCATCGAGAGGCTTGATCTCGTGGAATCGCTCGCTCAGCGACTCGTCGACATCGTTCTTGGTCAAGCCAATGGGGATAGCCCCTGATACGCTGCCGAAGAAGCCAGAGTCACGAGGTGTGGTAGGAGTCGCGGGCGCAAACGAGCCGAAGCTAGCGTTGAAAGGGAACGACCCGCGACGGTTGCCCGAAATTGACAATCTGCTTGCATCTAGAGGTGCGCCAGAGTCGTTTGCGGGTGTTGATGGCGATTGTCCACCAAACAGACTTCCGGCTGCTGTTATTGGTTAGTGTACTGTTGTCGAGTTTGGATGGAAATGTGTACTTACTTGTTGGTCGACCATCGTTGTCGGGAGCGGCAAATGTATCTGAGCCAATCGAAGGGCGCGAGCGAAACGTCTTGCGTCGCAAGCTGCTCTCCTTTGAGCGACGGCTGGAGCTGTTGCTAGGCTTGGTTGGTGTTGGTGGCATGTCGTCCACACTGGACTGGCTGTCACCCATGCGGTTCGCCGTCGGCGACTGACTGTCCGGTTGGGTGTCGTCGTCATTGTCTCCATCAATGCTGATAAAGCTGCCGCGACGCTGCGTGTTGCTGGCCATGTCACCAAAGATGCTTGGTCGCTTACCAAACGACTCTGTGGAGAATTTGGACACATTTGCACTAAAGGGCGTGCTGGGAGTGCCAAACTGGTGCTGGGGTCGCGCATCGTTGCCGAATAGGCTGCCCGATCGCTTGACGAGGGGTGTGTCTAGGTTGACGGCCCTGTCTCCCGCAGCAGGAGGGAACGACTGGCGCTTTGAAGGCGTGTCAGGCATGACATAGACGCCGGCCGCCGGCTCATCCGCATTGCGGTTCTTCTTGGACAAAAGGCCTGTGGAGAAGGCGACAGGCGCTGGCGGTGCAACTTTGAATGGAGTGTCGAACGACTCATGTGCAGATTGCTCATACTCGGTTTCAAAGGGCCGGCCTATACCGATCGGTAGGGAGCGAGAGAAATGAGGGTTGCTTGACAGGGGAGGTGCAGGAAACACGGAGTTGTTCCACTGCACGGCGGGGGCTCGGGGAGGAGCCATTGGTGTGCCGCTGATGCTTGATGAAGCAGAGTGCGGTGTATGTGCGTGTGACAAGGGGTGCGGAAACGATGCTCCACCCCGGGGAAAAGGTGTGGGCAAGCCCATGCGCCCAGCATCAAAGGTGGATTTTCGGAATGGTGTTTGAGCTGACTGGGCGGGTGTCTGTGTTGAGTTGTTTATTGAGCCATCGAAAGAAATGCGATTGCGAGTCTTGGAAGCAGCCGGGCCAGGGAAGGCGAATTCGCCCTCGTAGCTTGGCTTGCGCGGGGTGTTTGAACGCTGTGATAGAGTTGACTTGCGCAGTGACGTTGTGCGGTGGATAGGCGATTGCGCGCCCAATGCAGGTGAGCTGTTGAAGGAGAATTCGTTGGTCACGTCACGCTGGCGGGGCACATCATCCGGGGAAGCGCGCTGTGCGGGAGATGGGTCAAAGATGCTCTCAAAGTCGTTTCCAAGACTCGAGACGGCGTGAAGACTGCGGCGCTTTGCAATGGGGCTGGATCCGGGGGATCCGCTAAGGTTCATGAGTCCATCATTGCGCTTCAGCGGGCTCGACTTTGCAGGCGCTGCTGCTGGTGGCGACAGCTCTGAACGGCGCGCAAACTCGAATTTGATGGGCTTGTCGTCGACTTCTAGTCGCTTGTCCATGTCCATGCTGCTTGGGGATTCTGAGCTGAGGCGTCGCACGGGCGTGTTCTCCTGGCCAATGGTGGGCCACGTCATAAAGGGAGTCGCGTTGCCGTCAGTCGTCTCGGCCAAGGCGCGTCGTCGCGGGCTCTTGGACTTGCTGTTGCGAGTGCGCGGAGACGAGCGGAGGGGTCCTGAGCGGCGCAGCGAAAACTTCTTCTTTGCTGGAACGGCCTGCGCTAGCGGTGATTCTGGAAAAGCTGCAATGGGGCTCGTGGGCTTGTTGGAGGCCTTTGGCGAGAATGCGCGCGCGATGGCGAGCGGGGAGATGGGAGAGCGGGGCGTGTCCGAGTTGCGCAGCTGAAAGCGCGATTGCTTGGAGGGTGAGCGGGAGAGAGAGCGGCGCAGTTCCTGGAGGTGGGAGAAGTGGGTACCGTCAAGGCGATAGCTGTGGGGGTGAGTAGGAGAAGGAAAGTGCATGGTGCCACCCTCTCGGCTGGGGGAGAAGCCAAAATCCATGGTACGCGCAGCGGGGTGATGGTGGTGGTGGTGGTGGTGGTGCTGACGTTGCGAGGGAGCGGGGGATGGCGTCGCGGGCGAGGGTGGTGGATGGCGGGTCCGGGTGTTTTTGTTGTTGTTGTGGTTGCCTCAGGGTGACTGATTGAGTCGTGTCTAGGCAGTCGCGACGCACATGAGGAGAGAGAGCTAGTCTTCAGTCGATGGCTGGAAGGCTGGCGGGTTTTGCAGGCGGGCGCGCGCGGTGGAATGGATGCGTCTTGTGCTGGCGGGTGCTGGCGGGCGATGCGCGATGGCGTCGTGGTGGGTTGTGTGGAGCTTGGCGGCGGCGAGGAGCGGGAATTGCACCTCAGTAAGCAGCGGGCGACGTGTGCAAGTTCTCCATGCAAGGCCTGGAGGGGATGCAGGATGCAGAGGAGTGGGGGGACAGTGAGGCCGGAGAACAGGAGGCAGTCGGGAGGCGGGTGGGTTTTGCGTGGCTGGTGTTGTTGGCGTGTCCGTGGGCGATTCGCTGCGTGTCGTGGTGGAGCGAGGGCAGGATGCGCGCGTGTCAACGGCGGGCTGGCCAGGTGGGCGCGACACGAGGTGGAGATACAACGCAGAGGGCAGAGGGAGGGCGATCGAGGGATAGAAAAGACCCTTTGTGCGCTCGTCTGCGATCGGCTGGAAATGGGGGTGGTATAATATGGGAGGAGACGCGTTCGCGCTGGCGGGCTGGTGTGGCCGCAAGGCGCGGGGCCCGTGCATGCTCGCCCACCGACGACACCCTGCAGGCCGGCCGTTAGCCTGGCATGCCAATCGCTGCACTGCGCGACACCCACCGTGAAGCTGCATCGCCGGCCACACGGTGGGGACGCACGCAATGGACAGGCTCTGCGCTGCTCATCGCTGCTCTGCGCTGCTCTGCCCTGCCCGCACCGCCGGCCTCGTTACGCGCGCGCAGTCTGGCCGTGGTGCGAGGCGCTGCAGCGGAGCCGTGGGTGGTTTCGCCACTGCCAACTGCCGTGTGCGTTTGCGTGTGCGTACTGCGTGTGCGTCGTGTCTACTCGGTGTGTGTGCGTGTGTTTACTGTTTATTGTTGATCAACAATGCCGGACCAAAACAATACTCGCCACCACCAGTCCCGTCCCCCAACCACGGCATCGGGGCACCTCCCAGCTTCCACGCCGCTAGGATCCCCCCCAATCGCGCCATGGCAGCAAATGAGGCCAATCTTAGCATCCTCATGCCCGCTAGCTGGGGCTGCGTCATGTTCAATAGGGGGCTCTCCTCGGTCAGTTCACAGTTCGCTGGCGGCCCGCTCGCTCCCGCCAACTCGCAACACGCAGCCCACACGCGCTTCGCTTGGCTCTCCGCATCGCATCATGCTTGCTAATTGCTCTCTGATTGCCTCCAGCCTGCCCCTCGACGCCTATCGCGCTATCGATAGCTTTTGCGAGTCGTGAGACAGCTGCCATGGCCCATGTCTCGCTTCCTCCTCCACCATGCCACTCTCACCTTTGCCATGCCCGTTGGCGCCACCGCTGCTTATTCCCACGACAACACAGCCTTTCCTGGTCCACCAATACTCCACCTGTCCACCAATATGCCCGCCCTGTCGCCTTCAATAATGCCCTGATATGCCTACCTCCCACCATCATCCCTGGTGAGCCTCAAAGAAAAAAAAAGGGTCTTCGTTGTGTTTCGTCTCGACATGGCGCCGACTGTTCCGCCCCGAGCATCGCCTTGTTTCGATTCTGTTCCATGGCCTTACCATGTTCTACTATTCCCTGGTGCCCAAAACCGTGGTCCTCATTGCGCGTCGGCTTTGAAATCGAGGTTCGTCTGCGTCATGTTTGCCCTGCAGCCATCGGCCACGTGCTATCCCAGATGCCCGACTCTATGTATATGACGTCGGCTTATTGCCCCCCCCCTCACAGACACAAAGACATACCACTACGTATCCACATATACGTAGTGGTATACATGGTCTCGATGAGCAAGCCATTTGTCTGATACACGCTAGCAACAACATCATACTTGCTCATTGGTCCCAGACTGGCGGCCCGCATACTCTTCAATAGCCCACGTGCTAGATGCATTCACAGGCCCATCGACACTAAACGCGCAAAAGCGCGGCTATGACGCTCGTAGATCAAACACATGACGATGGCATCCAGAACAAACATCATGACACCATACTCTACCATCAACAGCCATGCATCATGACAAAAAACAATCCCCCAGGCACCCGAGACTACTTCACGGGCGACCGCATCTGCGGCCGCGGTCGTGTCGTCTCCACGCGTCTGTAGCTCGAGCAAGCAAACGCAGGAACGCCCTCGTCGCGCATTGCCATCGCCGTACCTGCCTTAGCCTCGACCGTCTGCTGATCGCCGCATATCCACTCAATTATGGTCGGCATGCAGCCACCGAACCCAGCCGGTGCGCCTCACTTGAGTGCCTCACCAACAAGCAACCATGTCCTGCTGAGTAAACGGCGCACTTGATTCCTGCGACGGTTTGACATGTCAAGCACGGCCCGCAAGACGGTGCTTTTGCGACTCCTGGCTGTGCTACCCCCACTGCTTCCATCTGACGCCTGTCACGTCTCAGAGCCATCGCACCAGCCCTAGCCGCACTCACAGCGGCTATCAGTCGAGCCACAACCTAAAAATGGCATTGTCTCAGTAAACGTTGCAAACTAACACCCAAACACATTGATTCTCTCCCCGACGCTTATCGCCCACCCCGCATTGCTGTGGTAACAATATGCTAATGTGTCGTTGGGCTTCAAAAGAACTGTGAAGACATCAACTACCATGCCCCGCTCCGATAACATAGCACCTCGGGTCAGAGTCCCAATAGGGTTGACGCCCAAATGCACATGCTTTTCAAGCTGACGAGGCCACGAGATCTTTGCCAGGGCTGCTAAATGATTTACAGGGTCCAGGAATGGTCGGTCCCCAGTCGCCATACCGCCGCCAAGCCCTCGTCTTGCGCACCACACGCCCCATGCTGTCTGTCTTCGTATTCTCCATGATGCCTATGCGGGGTTTGCCCTTGGGTGTGACGGCAGCGAACATGGATCTCGAAGATCATGGCTGCTTTCAAGGGTCGGTTGAATCTGACAGCAACTTTACCTCGGGGTCCAACTGGTTCTTGGGCACTGTCTCTGGCAGATTGCGGCCCTCCCGGTGTGTCTTGCGCAATGCATTGCCCAAAGATGGCCTCCTTTACTTTTTTCTCCAATGGCAGTCGCTTTTCGTTGAAACAAATTTGATCATTTCCCACGCACTATTACATCCCGAGCCTCGCATGTCAATCTGTCATTGCCTTGGTAACTCGCACGTGTTGCATTGAATGTGATGTTTTACGAATTTGGTATTATGCAGGTTAGACCAAGCGAGAAGAATTAAGGCACGAGACATGTGAGTAATCCCGTAAAGTCTAACCATGGTTGAAGCTGCATGATTGTTTGATGCCGCCTTGGGCCGGATGGAAAAACTTTGTTCCCGACATTGCAGTCAATGGCGGGGTGAGTCAAAAAGTTTGGCGGGGCATATATCTCGACGCGCCGCCCACACGAGCAAGACGTCCCTTACGAACAATTGCAATAATGGCTGACGAACAACCTGCAACCCAGCCTCCGGCTGCCGAGACCAAGGATCTGCACACTGATCCCGTCACTGGCGAGAAGATCTCCAAGAGTGAACTCAAGCGTCGCCAGAAGCAGCGCGAAAAGGACGAAAAGAAGAAGGAGAAGGAAGCGTCTCTACCAGCCCGGCCCAAGAAGGAGAAGAAGGACGACATTGAGGAATTGAACCCAAATGTACACCCTCTGGTCTGTCATATCGATGCGACGTGCTGCTAATACATCCCAGCAATACTTTGAAATTCGATCCAAGAAGATTGCCGCCCTCACAGCCTCCCAGGACCCCAACCCTTATCCACACAAGTTCCACACCAACTACAGGATCGCCGACTATGTACGCGACTACTCACATCTCAAGAAGGGCGAGACAGAGCCCGAAAAGGAGATTCGCATGGGTCTCCGTGTCATGACCAAGCGATCGGCTTCCAGCGCACTTCACTTCTACGTTTGTATGTGTGTGATACAAGAAACTGTGTACACATCTAATTATTTACAGGCAAGGCAGAGGGTGTTACCATCCAGGTCATGTGCCAATTGCAAGAGTCCAAGGCCGATGTGCCCTTTGAGAAGCAGCACGAGAACATTCAGCGTGGAGACATTATCGGTGTTATTGGCTTCCCTGGCCGAACAAGTCCCAAGAAGGGTGGCGAGGGTGAATTGAGTATCTTTGCGCGCGAAGTCATCCTCCTCACACCCTGCCTCAGGATGTTGCCAACAGAGCACTTGTAAGAACCGCCCATGGCCTGAGAAAAAAGAGGTATTGACCTTATGACAGTGGCTACAAGGACCAGGAGCAGCGCCACCGCAACCGATACCTCGATCTCATCATGAACGATTCGACGCGCAACACCTTCATTGCACGCACCAAGATCGTCAAGGCCGTCCGCAGGTATCTCGATGAGCGCGACTTCCTGGAAGTGCAGACGCCCATGATGAACAAGATTGCCGGAGGCGCAACAGCGCGACCCTTCAAGACATACCACAATGAACTCGACATGGAGCTGTACATGCGAATTGCCCCTGAGTTGTACCTCAAAGAGTTGGTTGTTGGAGGTCTCGAGAGGGTATACGAAATTGGTCGTCAGTTCAGAAACGAAGGTATCGATCTCACCCACAACCCCGAGTTCACCACCTGCGAATTTTATATGGCATACGCCGACTACCACGACCTCATGGACATGACCGAGGAGCTGGTCAGCGAGATGGTCAAGGAGGTCACTGGCAGCTACGAAACCGTCTACCACACCCAGAGTGGCGAAGTCTACAACGTCAACTGGGCAAGGCCATGGAGGCGAGTCAATATGATTCCTGCTCTTGAGGAGGCTACTGGTGAAAAGTTCCCACCGGCGACTGAACTTCACACTGCTGAGACAAACGAGTTCCTCAAGAAGGTGCTCAAGAAGGTCAACGTCGAGTGTTCGGAACCCCGTACCAACTCAAGAATGATTGACAAGCTGGTTGGTGAGTTCATCGAGGAGACTGCCGTGAACCCAACCTTCATCGTTGGTCACCCTGAAGTCATGTCGCCCCTTGCCAAGACTCACCGAGAGATCCCCGGTCTTTGCGAGCGTTTCGAGGCCTTTGTCTGCAAGAAGGAGATTGCGAACGCCTACACCGAGTTGAATATGTCAGAAGTCCAGCGCCAACGTTTCGTAAGTTGACAATAGTTTCCTTAGGATTGGTAAAGAAAAGGATTTGCCCTAACGAATTTACAGGCCGAACAAGCAAACCAGAAGGCAGCAGGTGACGACGAAGCACAGCTCATCGATGAGACCTTCTGCCAAGCGCTCGAGTATGGTCTACCACCCACCGGTGGATGGGGTATGGGTATCGACCGTCTGGTCATGTTCTTGACAGACCACTACTCCATTAAGGAGGTGCTTACCTTCCCATTCATGAAGGACATTGTTGAGGACAAGAAGACGGCAGCCGAGGTTGCCGATGGCACCGGCAAGCCAGTTGAGGGAATTCGTAAGTAGAGCATTGTGCGAGGTTGGTTATTGTACTAACAGTGTGCAGCACACAAATAGTTTTGCACAGCATTTCGGCGCATTGGGTGGGTAAGAAAATGACAACGACGGGGGCAATCTAAGCCTACACGATTGGGTATGAGAACATGAATGAAATTCAACAAAGACATATGATATGCGTCTGCAATTGTGACTATCTTTGAAATGTGTAGCGGATTGTTTATTACGCCCGTCTGTATGCTGCAGCCTACCTCTTATCCGATGATGCTGACTTTGTCATTGAGAACTAACCATATCGAGGGGAATTTGCTCCTGCCTATATGCCGAAAGGTAACTATAGTAATTTCGCGTCTGTCATACCGGTTTTCAAAAGGTTCGAGATGGATGCTTTCAGCCGATAGTCGGCTCCCCACCCGCGAACTAAAATCTCCAACCGCCCGAAAGAGGGGCGGCCCGCGCCTCCATGGGCCGAACGACACACGACACTCACTGCGTCGGCAAACCCCGTTGGAGTATCAGGTAAGAAGGAATTCGCAATGCCAAAACAGGCAATTGGGTATAAAGAAGTGATGGCAGTGCTGCTCTTCCTTTTTGTTTTCTCCTTCATGATAAGTCTTCTTCTACCATTGACTTTCAAGTGCTCACGTCATTTTATATTGTATGACTGAGTGTAGATACGAATTGGATAAGTGCTTCCTACCAGTGGCTCTTAGCATAATACGAAGGAAGCCCAGCAAAAGCATAGAAAGAAGATAGCTATCTAGACTGAAAATGGCGGCACCAGGAGGCAAGTTCTTCATCCAGGATAAACTGGACATACCAGCCAAACACCATGAGTCGTTTGAACAGCTATGGGAGACGAAATGGAAGAAGCCGGTAGGTATCGCAAAACATCCTTTCAACAATCGTCTGCACACTGGGTTTATCCAAGACTGAACTGGACACAGGCTGAAATGGGCGTATACCCCTTCATGTTCGGCACCGCCTCCGACTTTGAGCCCATAGTTGCCGAAATGGTCAAGAACAACATGCGCGAGCCCTACAACTGGGACGCCTACGCCCGCACATTCTTCCCCCAAGCCGAAAACCTCGCCTCCATCGCCCGCTCCGCCGAAGCAAACGGCGAGACAGAAAAGGCCTCAGAGTACTACCTCCGCTCCAGCGCTGTCTACCGCATCGCGCGCTTCCCCGCCCCACGCAGCCCCGTCCAACGCGAAGCCTGGGCCAAGGGCAAAGAAGTCTGTCTCAAAGGCCTCTCGATGCGCGAGCATCCCGTGCACGAAATCCTCATCCCCCACACGCACCGCAATGAATCCGACGGCCACGACATCCCCGTCTACCACCTCCTCCCCGCCACCGCCTCCCCTTCCTCCCCCGTGCCCCTCCTCATCATCTTCACCGGCCTAGACGGCTACCGCACCGAACTCGCCGTCTGGATGGAAGGTTTCCGCCGCAACGGCATCGCCACCCTCGTCCTCGAAATCCCAGGCACAGGCGATTGTCCCGCCGACCCATCCGATCCTACCTCCCCCGACCGCCTCTACTCCTCACTGCTCGACTGGGTATCCCAGCAGTCCAGCCTCGACGCCGCAAAGACTGCCATCTGGGCCTTTAGCACGGGCGGTTACTACGCCATCCGCGTCGCACACACGCACGCTGCACAACTCGCAGGCGTCGTCGCCCTAGGCGGAGGCTGCCACCACATGTTCGACAAAACATGGCTCGACCACGTAAACCATCTCGAGTACCCCTTCGATCTCGCCGATACGCTCGCTCACAAATTCGGCTACGGCACAGACGTCCCCCGCTTCAAAGACGAAGCTAGCACCAAGTTCTCGCTCCTGAACGATGGCACGTTGGATAGGAAAGAGTGTACGAGGTTGCTGCTCGTGAATGGGACTGAGGATGAGATTTTTCCTATTGATGATTATTATCTAGCCCTCCAGAGGGGGGAGCCCAAGGAGGTAAGGTTTGTGAGTGGAATTAAGCATATGGGGGAGCCGGAGAGCTTTGGGGTTATTATGAGGTGGTTGTATCGGTTGTGGGGGGTTGAGGCGGATATTGGGGCGCAAATGGGGACGTTGATGTTTAAGCCCAAGTATTGAAGGGAAGGAGGGAATTCGGAATGGAGGAAACGAAAATTCAGGGCCAAATAAGCGTAGAATTGAAAGTAAGAGTGATATGTTCCTAGACATTGTATGTTCTTTGCCCTGTCATGTGCATTACAAATTATCCTACATTTCTCATCTTCCCCTTCAGTCACTTTCCTCCTCGAAAACAACAGCAGCACACGCTACGATAGGGATATAACGAAAGAGAAAAGAAACCTGGTATCATTGTTCCCATTGTGCCCCAAAAGAAAGAGAAGAAGAAGAAGAAGAAGCAGGAAAAGAAAAACGTCTACTACCTTCCCTTCCTTCATGAGTCCTGCTTTCAAAGAACGCAGAAAGTAATAACTTGAGGGAAAAAAAACAAGACGAGAGAATCGAAGATAAATAAGCAAACACGTTTGCAGTTCATAGATAGCACATGATATGATAAGAGAAAAAAAAAGGAGAGGACCCGTGCCTTGAACGCGCGGAGTAAAGTTGCCCAACACTTCACACTTCAATCATTGAGTCCAAAAACACGTCTCAGACCCTGAAACTTCTTCTTCTTCCCACTTCGGCCATACGCGACCGAATGGCCCTGTGCATCGACCACAGGCGCAGAGACATTAGATACAGCACTGGGCTGTCGCGTGGCGAAACGCGGTCTACGAGGCGCAACACCGTTTGAGCTCATTGGCCGATCATCAGTTCCAATGGGTGGTGGAGGAGGCAGAGGCCAGTCCGGGGTTGATCGTCGTTGGAGCTTGGGCGACCGCTTAGGGGAGGTAGGGGCTGGCTCAGCGAACTCCTTATCCTCGTCAATCGGGGTCATGGGGGCGCCCTTATCGCGGTTACGTTGCGCAGGGGGCATGGGAATGTTACCGTGTGTAGAGACGGGCTGTACTGGTTCGGATTGAGCAGGGACAGGCTCGGCCTGAGGCGTCTTCTTTTTTCCTAGGCCAAAGAAACCACGCTTCTTCTTGCTCTTACCGGACTCGAATGTGGGTAAAGCGGCATGTTTGCTATCGCGGAGCGAGCCAGTGGCTAGCGCTGCACCCTGCCCATTAACATGGCCGTTGGTTCCATTCGTTTGCGAAACAGGCTTGGAAACGTCCTCGGGAACTTCCTCATCCACCTCTTCTTCTAAATCCGTAGAGTCCCCATCCTCTTCGCCAGGTTTCCTAGGAATACCCCGGACTGGAGTCAAGCCAGGAGGCAACTCGTAGTCCATCGGCTCATCGTCCGAATCTTCAAATCGACTTTGAAATAGCCTGGGCCGGTCATCTTCATCCTCATCACTCGAATCAGCGAAGCGGCTTTTGAATGGCACCTTGACCGCTTTGGGCGCCTTAGCTGGCTGAGGCGCTTGTTTGGCAGGCTTGGGCTGCTTGGTGAACGAAGGCATTGGCTTCTCCTGTATAGGCGAGGACGGACGGACATCGGGTCCCTTGCGGAACCTTCCCATTGGTGACAATGATCGGATGCTGAACCTTGATGATTTGGCTGGGTCCGGGGTCGGTGAAGAGGACCGCATGGACCTTCGCATGGCAGGCGATGGAGACTCCGGTGGTGATATGGCGCGAACCTGTCTTGGAGCTGGTGCACTGGCGCGCAGGGACGGTGTAGGGTTTTGCCTCATGGAGCCACGCATTGTGTACCGTCCACCTTGTTGACGGGATCCTCGGCTTCTAGTTCGCTGGAAGCTGCTAACAGAAGCATCAGAGTCGCTGTCATATGTAGGCACTGGCGCAGGCTTTGGCTTCGCAGCAGGCATACTCTGTGGCCTTGCCTTGGAAGCAACTGGAGGTGGAATATTCTTCTTTTGCAGTGCGCCTCGGGGCTTGGTTTCCACCGGTGTCATGCTGTGGCGAGATGCAGCTAGGCTGATATTGGCCTTTGGTAGTGTATCCTCTGACCGCATACTCTGTCGCATCTGTGGCTGTGCTCTAGGAGGGCTTTCTGGTCCTCCCCTCATGGTCGAACGCATTGTGGATCCCATTCGGGGTTCAGCTGGCGCATCTGTGTTTGAACTACCGCGCATGGTTCTTCTCATGTGCACCTCTGAACGACTTTCCCTAGGTGCGGAAGCCTGCGTAGTCCTGTTTGAGGACTCGGCTGGTCGAGTTGTTTCCGGAGCTGGACTCTTTTTCAAGGCCGACTTTAGAGGCTTGGTCGACTGTGATGGTGAAGCTACTGATACCGGGCGATCCTGCGAAGTCGAACGTTGCATGGGCTGATCAATACCTTTTTGGGGAGGCGGTATTTGCTCGACAGACGTCTCAATCTTATCGGCTTGTTTGAAAGACGCATTCAAGCCACTCCAATGCAACTGAGCAGGGGTCCAGTCTTGTGTTGGAGTTGCCTGTGAGTCGTCACTATCCTCCGCAGAAGTCTGTTGCCCAGACTTCAAGGCAGGGCCTTCCGTTGTATCTTGATCCGCATACTTTGAGTGCATCAGTCCAGATGACGAAGGGTTGATCGGCTTATCCATAAGAGCATCGATACTAGCAAATCCGCCTCCGTCAGACAAATCCTCATAAGCATCGCTATATATACTGCTTTCATCGTCTGTGGTGCCTTCTTCCTGTGAGTTGGATTGTGGCACCTGACTTGTCGGCTCCGTAGTGTTCGTAGAGGGTGTCGATGTAGATATAGCTGGTTTGGGGGTTTGGCTCCTAGCACCAGTGGCATCTTCGTCCCACCCTCCAGGAATAGTTATGCTTGGGAAATTCGGTTCAGGCTTCTCAAACGGGCTGGGGGTTGCAGGTTGGAATGCAATATCGGGAACATGGGCGTTTTGTTCTGATGCTGTGATCGTCGTCGATGGTACTTCTTCATGCGGGATAGACAGAGACTTTGGCTCCAGAGCTGGTGGTTGCTGAGACATTTCCTTATGCTCTGTAACCCCGTGCTTGTCCGAGTATTCGCTAGAGTCTGACACGTAACCACTGCCTTCGACAGAAGTAACCTCAGGTGGAAGAGGATCAGATGATCCTCTCTGCTTTCGAGCATGGTCGTCGGAAACAATGCTGCCAAGCGCAATGTCGCTTGAAACCCGAGATTGATCACCGACAGGACTGACGGACACGGTCTCAGTTACCTTTTCAGGCACTTCCTCCCTGTGACGTCGCTCCTTGTCTCGGATACTACCAAAAAGAGGCAGAGCAGGTCGCGGCTTCTTGAGGTCTTCAAACTCATCGTCCTTTTCAGCTATTGGACTCCATCTGGATGCCCCGAGGCTTCCGTAATTAGGCATCTCAGGGTGAGTCGGGGCAGAGGTACTAGGGGCCACCACATCTTCCTCAAAGCTAACACGAACGTTCTTCTTCTTGCGCCTTCCTCCCTCCTCCGAGGCAGTGTCCGATGCTTCACTTGAAGCACCTCTGGTGTGTAAAAGCCCGTTGGAGCGGAGCGGAGACTCGCCACGACGCGATACTGAGGGTGACGCTTTTAGTGCAGATTTTGCAGGGGATACTGATCGGGGCAGCGGTTCGTGCTTCAGCCCAGTAAGTTCGGTAGCTAAGGGCGCGAAATGAGCGGTGCGAGGTGGGCTTAACGGTGAATTTTCATTTCGCCCGGCGCGTTCGTGGTCTTGACTATCATAAGTACTTGCGGGCCTAGAATTTACCGGGGTGGATAGTCGGGGGTAGGGGTTGTCCTGGTTCTGGGCAACAGTGGACGAAGCCGCGTCGTCATCGTACCCAACTATGGTGCCATAGCCAGAATCTTCAAGTCTACGACTAGCGTTTGCCTTCTCAGGATGCTGCATATCAGCATCATTAAATTCATCAGAGTGCCGTTGAACAGCCGCCCTCGGTTCCTCTCTTCGCTGAGGCGGTGGCGGTTCTTGTCGAACGTAATGACGGATAGGGCTGGGTGATCCACGACCCATTTGGTTCTCTGGTATATGAACAGAATGAAAAGTCTCTGCAGGCTGTGGTCCAGGTTGGGGCTCGGGCTCAGGCATTTCGTGTATCTCCCTATGACGGGCCATGGCGTCCTGCTTGTGGATAAAGGTGCGGGACGATGGGTCATAGACGGCATCTGGCGAGTTCGGATCAACGGGTCGTGGGGCCTGTCTCGACGGATATGTTTGCTTTTGTACAGCTGTTCCGGATGGCTTCACACGCATACTGCCGCTTGATAGCCGAGAGCCTTCGACACCATGCGAGATGCGATGTGAGCTGACCGGGCGCTCGGCTGCATTTTGTATGGATCTCTGGGTGTTCTGGACATGGTGGCTAGAGACACCACTCGATGTCTTTGGCCGTGAGGTTGATGCCATGCGCTGAAGGGCATCTTGGTTGACAACGGGCCCACCAAACCATCCAGACGAAGCAGTAGTCTGTGGTGGGCTTGGCTTGGTGCCTACTACGCCGGGGGACATGGGACGGGAGAAGTTTATAGACCGGGCAGTGTCTTCTTCCTCTGAAACATTGGTAAGAGGGTTGGCGGGACGTTGGGGCGCTCGTCGAGGAGTACTAGCGCCCCTGTCTAAGCTCACACCTCTGCCTCCGCCTCTGGGGCCTGGCGATGCTCCGCGATAGAGGGGCTCGACACTCGATGCGCGGCGACGCATGCCACCGTCGTGATGCTGTATGTTTGCGGGCACAGGCGGGACAGGTGGCGCATTGGTTTCAGCTGGACTTCCTCTGCCTGGCGATGGTGCGCGGAACGAGCGCTCCGTCATGGACCCTGAACTCGACTGCCGATGCAGGGAACCGGACGGCTCTCTCGAGTAGCTGCCGTTGGATGAGAGCGAACCGCGTCGGGCCATGCGCTTGGTGACGGTATCTGCTACGGACGTCGGTGTTGGCGAGTGAGTACGCAGGGCTGCTGCGGCGGCGGCGGACGAGAGGGCGCCATTGGATTCGGCGCTCTTGATGAAGGCTTTGGAGGCGGCGAGCGAGGCGGAGGCGCTGGGAGGAGGCGCTCGCTGGGCCTGCACGGGGAAGAGCATGTGTTAGCAGGCACCGCGTCGCCATATTACATGGCCGTGTTTGCGCGACACGACATGTGCGCGCGCGCATCCACAGCCAGAAAAAAAGACACAACCTACCGGACTCGAGGCTGCTCTTCGTCGCTTGCCAAACATGATGGGCGGGCTGGATTAGGAATTACAGCAGTCGTGGGCGGATCTGCATTATCTCGGCGTCTATGGGCGTGGTGTAGTCTCGGTCTGGGGCCGAACTTGAGGTGCAGCAGCAGGGACCGCTTAGATGATGTCACGTCTAGTGGTAGACACGGAACCCGGCGGCACTGGATCAAGGAGCGTGCAAGGCCAATTGCATCAAGCCTACAGGAAAACAAAAAGAAAGGAAAACTAAGAGAAGGACAGCGCAGACGTGGCGGGCGGCAGGGCGAGGAGTGAGATGGATGGATGGGTTGCGGACCGACGAGGGTAGGAAGAAGACGCCGTCTATTTGGCTCGAGTGGAGTCGTCCATGAGAGCAAAACAGGCAAGAGGATCGCCTTATGGTACGCCGTCGAGGACAAGGGCGGAAGCTTGGACGGGGTGTCGTCACGGAGCAATAATATCCATACACCTGTTCGTCACATCGCGCAGCCCAGGCCACCGCACAACACGACGCCGACTCGCTCAGTCTAGATGTCTGCTCCAGCCACAGACGTCACGCCCGTAGGCCGGCCCAGGGCCAGCCGGTCCCTGATTTGCACTAACGGCCCATCGACACAGCAACACCAGGCCAGAGACCCACTTGGGCCACGATAGACCTTTTACTAGTCGCCTACTGGAAACATGGCAAGGGGCGTAGAAGGGGTCGTGTCGAGGATACTGCCATGTTGTCAAAACATTGTGTGTAAGCACCACTCATCCAGCTAACCCACAGGGCTGAACAGGGGTCAGCCCTCCGCTTTGCCGCCTCAGGCCCTGAACGCATGAACTGGAGAAGCATCTCAATTAAAAAGAGAAAAAGACAAGGACCGAATAAAATACAACCCTTGAAGGGGTTTGCCTTTTGTGAAACAATCCCATGCATCGAAGACTATGTTGGCCTAGGGTGATTTACTTGGAGAAAATGTTATATTTGGATTTTACTACTCGATAAAACAACACTGTTTCGCTGTGCTGCGATCAGCCGGCTTGGGATCAAACCTGTTAGTCGGCATTAATACAACACCAGTTTTTGTTGTTCCTCCGGTATCTTGGATTGGTGAACCATGGTTTCATCTATTGATACAGTGTTCTTTCTTGCAAAACAGTTAGGCAGCCACTTCCCATCTACTACAAGTTTCCACGCATGGAGGACAAGCAGGTTCTCTTCTAAAATTTCCAAGTATGTGCTTTATAAATCTACTACAAGACATGTTGAGTTGGTGCGGAAACATTCTAAGCACCCCTCCCGCCGCCAGAGCCAACCACATCGAAGTCGGTAGGGGACAGTGTGGAACGGTGCTTGCATTGAACGACACCGATTCCGTCGTAAAGATACCCAACTCTCCTGCCAAAGAAGATGAGCTTTTTACCGACTACCAGATCCATTACTCAGTATACAGCACTCTGGCCCCTCTCAGCTCCGTAAACATATCGGTCCCTCGGCCTGAAGCATGGATCACGCGCGGGAGTACAATCTGGTTTTCAACAGCTTCCTGCTTCCCTAAAGGAATTCCGTCTATCCCAAACTACGGTCTCATCTCGAAGCGCATCCTGTCTGTGCCTCTCTGCTTCCGCGAAGACATCGTAGACCTACTATGCCCCAAAGCAATCAAAACAATCAAAACCAAATTTCTCGCGAGACATGAGAACAATGATTGCCTAGTAAGACTCTATCTAGGCCGGCGCAGTTGCACGTCGCATAGGGAAGCCGGAAACATCCGGCTTCGTAACTTTCCACTTCACGTCAACGAGATGAAACGACTCGGGTTACGTCCAGAACGCTACGCTGTCACCATGGCACAGACTCTAGCTTTCCTCCACTGGAAAGTTGGCATCGATGCAAACGATGTAGAATTCGTCCTTGGAGGCGGCCATCTTGTCAGTAGTAGTTATCCAAGCGAACAGGAAGTCCGTGCAGCTACAAAGGATACAGCAGGGAGATTGCATATGACCAATCTCAGAAATGAACAGACATCGATGTGGCTACTGAATTTTAATCAGTGCCAGCGTTTTGAGTATCATGCGGATGACGAGGCAGGGTGCAAGGAGGTAATGAAGAAACTGGTCGAGGGCTTCTGGTTCAATGATCCATATTACCCGCGTCCCACTGCCACCGACGAGGGAGACAAGAAACTTTGGGGTGTATTTGTAGAGCATTATCTCAAAACGAGTGCGGAGCATGTTTCTCATCAAGGACCAAAGGAATTCATCGAGGCTGTAGTAGAGAAGGGTAAACAACGGTCGGAAAGTTCTTTGTTTAGTTCATAAAAGGGCAAGCTCTTTCCTGAAAAGGTTACGCCCTACCAAGTTGGGAACTACGACAGGTGAAACCAGGTGTAGATAGATCGAGTCTGTGGTTGCATCAAAAGCAACCTTTGACCTCTGTAAGATTAGTTCTTGTTGTAGGGGAGAATTGATAGGCATGTAAATTTAGTATGTGTCAGCCTCGTACTACTTCCTTACGTACTACCGCAAGTGGGCCACTACTAGCATTACGCAGCTTGGCAGCTCCCTCTCACGTCTTCCCCGCATCGTAGACTCACTTTTAGCTCTACACTGTCATCTCGAGTCGTACGTTTCTGTGTTTGAAATCACCTACAACAATCACCCATTATTTATCGCTTCATCCGTACTTTTGATCCACTCTCACGTGACAAGCCATCAACATGTCAGCTTCGCAGCTGCCGCCTCTGCCACTGCCAGACGGCATAACCGAAAACTATGTTCACTGCCCATCCAACGGAATCACCTTTCACATGATCGAAGCTGGCTATACGCCAAGGCAACATAAGCCTCTCATCGTTCTCTGCCACGGTTTTCCTGAACTCGCCTTCTCCTGGAGAAAGGTAATGGTGCCTGTAGCAGACGCCGGCTACCATGTCGTTGCATTCGACCAGCGAGGCTACGGAAGGACCACTGGTTGGGACAATTCATCATTCATCAATACCAATTTGTCGCAATTTGCTATGACTAATGTCGTCCGCGACGTCGTTACCCTGGTCAACGCCTTGGGTTATCGCGAAGTCAAGTGCATCGTCGGCCATGACTTTGGAGCTGTGACTGCTAGCATGTGCGCTTTGATGCGCCCGGACTTTTTCAAGAGCGTTGTAATGATGAGCCACCCATTCAAGGCTCCTGCGCCCCTTCCGTTTAACACAGCTCGAGCTGAGCGACAAATGGACGCCTCTGCACCGCCACTTGATGTCCATGCTGAGCTGGCAAGCCTAGCTGAGCCAAGAAAACACTACAAGTGGTACAACAGTACTAGTGTAGCAGCGCGAGACTGGGCTAACCCTACCCAAGGTTTGCATGAGTTTCTAAGAGGATACATTCATGTCAAATCAGCCGACTGGAAACAGAATGAGCCCCACCCCTTGGAGAGCTGGACGGCCCAAGAGCTGGCAAGATTACCTTTCTACTACATTATGCCGCTACGCCTATCCATGCCTGAAACCATTGCTAACATGATGGCTGGCCAGGACACGTCGGCGACCAAGTCATGGATGCCCGACCAGGACCTTGCAGTTTACGTGGAAGAATGGTCTCGAACAGGTTTCCAGGGTGGCCTCAACTACTATCGCATAACCACTGATCCGGATCGTATGAAGGATTTAGAGCTTTTTGCAGGCAAGAAGATCGAGTGCCCAAGCACCTTCATCTCAGGCGCAAACGACTGGGGGAACTATCAGCAACCCGGGGCCATTGAGTCTTATCCGCATTCTTGTTCCGACTTCCGAGGAAATCATTTCATCAAAGGCGCAGGTCACTGGCCGCAGCAAGAGCAGCCAGAGAAAGTTGTGCAAGAATTACTGGCGTTTCTCAACGGTCTCTGATGTTGCTGCACTTGCTGTCTGTCCGATTTCCGTTAAAGGTCACATTCACATGCAGCGCTCTAGCTACACATTGTACGTCGACTATGTCAGCCGCATGCACAGACCAAAAACCTCTTTTGGAACAAGCTAGCGCAATGACTCTGAGGCTGTTTTGTTACACAGCCCTCACTTGACAAGCCTCGTCGTTGCATGGCCGCCACTTCGTGCTCAGGTCTGAGATACCAGATCTAAAGTCTTGGCAACGGCCTCCGATATTCACTTACCACTCACCAAATCTGCTAAGCCACTGAGGTCAATGGCGTCCGTGCTCCAGTGCATTCGCCTAAAGCGACGAATACGGTATTATGCTTGTTCAGACTACATGATAGCTACTATACTCTGCATTGCATGTTATCTATGCGTCTGACACGAAAGTCTATTTCAGTTGGGTTATTGGCCCCAGGGGCAAGATAATAATAACAAATGCAGCCAATCGACCAATTGCAATGCGAGGCTTCCAGGAGTGCTGCACTGTGGTATCCTATTAAGGAATTCATCTAAAAAAGTGAGATTAATGCAGAATGCGCGCCTACAGCTTCACACCGAGGACTGAATATACGCTAGCCTGACTCTCGATCCCCAATGAAGCTTATGGTAGTGCTGACCTAACCATACGCTGAGCGTGTATCATCACTGAGAGGCTGAACGACCAAGCCACTGAGACATCTTTAGTAGACCCGATTACGGGCTGCAGGAGCATTGTGTATGAACAAATTTAGAGCATCAACACCGGTGCTCTCTCCAATAGGGGAATATGCACACAGGGCTGGACAACGATATAAAATCGTCATGGAATCATTGATAGTGAACAGCACTTCCAACCATTTCATCAACAACCAAAAGTCTTCTTTCACTCTGAGCCTATCTCCTTACCGCTCTTTTAGTCTTTCACTGTCACGATGGCAACGCCACCTCAAGCATCCAATGGTTGCCGATGCAGACCGCCCTTAACCTCTCCTAGCCTACATATTCCTTCTGACTCTTCCGGAACCCGCCGGTCTCAACATATGGAATCACGCAATTCGTCCGTAGAGTCACTTGAACATTCTCCACCAAATGTTCCCGAGGAGGAGCATGTTGATTCGAATGAAGGCGTTGTCCAGATCCACCAGCGTTCAGATCCACTTGATACCTCTGACAATACTCGAGCGTCATCAATCAACTCATCGCAGGAGAGCCTCAAATCCACATCAATGCAGGTCTATGCCTCAATGAGCGAGAAAAACGCCGGCACCAAGTCAGGCAACGCTGTGAAAACACACAGTGTTTCCGCGGTCCCATTGCCAAACACAAGATGGACGCACAGGCAATGGATCAAATTCTTGAGCCTCCACTGGCTCTCGGCTTACCGCGTACTCATCGGGCTGACCTTTATCATAAACATTGTTGTATTCGCTGTTTTATACAAGCGCCTCTCTCTCGCCGCACCTCTTATCGCTACCGCCGCCAACATCTTCGCCGCCGTATTTGTTCGCCAAGAAGACCTTATTAACTTGACCTTTGCCTTTGTGGCAAAGATGCCCTCAAACCTACCATTCTGGTTTGCGAGGACGATTTCAGACCTTCATCATTATGGCGGATTTCATATCGGCTGTGCAATCTCAGCGCTCTTCTGGTACACATACTTTGTATATCGCAACACTGTATTCTTCCTCGGAAACTCAGACGCAGGAACTGCAACGGCGTCCATGTGGGTCGACATTATCGCTTGTTACTCATTCCTGTTTTCCATCTTTCTCGTGTGCGTTACGGCTCATCCACGGCTCCGCGTCAAATTCCATAACACTTTCGAACATACGCACCGCTTTGGCGGTTGGACAGCGCTCATCGTCCTTTGGATCCACGCCGGCGTATCCAGCAAAAGCCCAGAGAATCCAGACATGCACGCCAACCCCGCCGTATGGCTCTTAGCCGCCACAACCTTTATCATCATCCTCCCCTGGACACGCATGCGCCGAGTACCCATCACTACCGAACTCGTCTCGAGCCGCGAAGTCAAGCTCAGCTTTCCCTTCAAGCACATGCCTTACACATCCACCATGCGCTTCTCGCGGAGTCCCCTCATGGAATGGCACGCTTTCGCCACGATCCCCAATCCCGATGGCGAATCCGCCTACATAGTGATTTCGCAAGCCGGTGACTGGACAAAAGCCATAATCCAGAACCCGCCAACCCACATCTGGATCCGCAAGCCAGCCGCCATGAACTTCCTCGCCTTCTCCCCGCTCTTCAACTCCCTCTTGCTCGTCGCCACAGGCGCAGGCATCGGCCCCATGCTCTCCCTCCTGCGCAGCCCCGCCATTGCCAACATGAAGAAGCAAGGACGTACGATCAAGGTCATGTGGTGCGTCTACCAGCCTGATGCACCCCATTGGCAATTCGTACAGGATATCATCCGCAATGTGGATCCTGAGCCGAGGATTTTCGATTCGAAACAGGGAAGACCGGATGTTGCGGGCGAGACTACGTATTTGATGCAGGAAGCGCAGATTGAAGCTGTTATGGTGGTTAGCAATCCAAAGGTTACAAGAGAGGTTGTTGAAGGGGTTAAAGCTTGGGGTGGTGCGGCGTATGGTGCTGTGTTTGATTCTTAAACTGGTTGCTTTGAAGGATTTCTGTATGTGTGTGTTGGTGATGGGTGGCATGTATCTTGGAGTTTTTTTCTTCTTTTTTTCTTACGAGTTGTTATCGGATTTTTTTTCTCATGTTTCTTAGGGGACGAAGAAGGGGGAACATTATTGAGGAGATGTCGATGCTTTGTATACACCATACTTGGGTGGGGAGAGGATCTTTTTGACTAGACTTTGGAGGATATGTATTCGACATCTTCTACTACTACTACAAAAAAAAGCGATATATAGGAAAATCAGGAGTGGTATATTTGGGGTTTTAGGTCGGAGAGAGGAGGATTTATAAGGGATATAGGCGGCGTACTGGAGTGTCTTATCATCTACTTCTTTCATTACATTATCGGGCAAAAAAAAATACATTTTTCTTCTTCTTCTCCTTCTCCTTCCAGACTTGCTCTCCTTTTGCAACATATGTGATTCAAATAGAGTATTAAACAACGACAGCAACGACCGCTCCACCCACCACAGCCAAAATCCCTCCACCAAGTACGCCTACGCTGTGACGCACGGCTGCACCAGTAAATTGCGCTGGACTCCCGCTCGAACTCATACTAGGCGTCATCATCGCGCCTCCGCCCGCCGTCATCGTCATTGTTTTATCGCCGTCCATGCTGATGATCATGGGCTTTGTTTTGTTGCCGGCTGCACAGGAAGGTACGGGTACGTTCGAGCGGGTTACGATAACGTCGGAGGGCATGGCGCTGGGGCAGGCGGGGTGGATGGTTAGGGTTGAGAGAGGGGCGCTGTGGCTGGGTGTTAGTTGGATGGATAGATAGGAGGATGGGAGGAGGGACTGACTCCGATGTTGCTGTTACTGTGGCGAGGAAGAGGGGGAGGAGGATGAGGAGGGGGGTTGAGAGTCTCATGGTTGTCTGTGTGTTGTGATGTTTAGATTTCTTGGAGGTTCGGGGATGGAGAAGGGGGGAGTAAGGTAGATGATAATGTATCTTGTCTTTATTGCTTCAAGTAGACAATTAGACGATTATTCAGTTAAACCAAGTCGTCCAAAGCATCCTTTCTACTTTCGCTCTCAGAGTCTTTAAACTTAACCCCCTTGCTTTCCACACTACACCCTCACTTACTTTCTTCTCGCCTCGGCTTTCTCTACTTCCACGCCGCCACCACCACCACTACTACTACTACTATCTTCTTCTGCTTCCCTCGAAAACTTGATTAGTCTGTATACCCCAAACACCCAGCCCGCCCTTCTGCAAGTTACACCCAACTACCGACTACCGGATCAAACGTCTTCCACTCGGGAAACAGCGCTGCCGAAAGACTAAGCAGGTACGGTTTAGGTATCGATCGTAGTATCTGGACTCGCGGGTTCAGACATACACGGCTAGAGCGAATGTGTATGTCGATCTACTAGTGTAAATTGGGCTCTGAGATTTTTCGGAGGGAGGGTATCCCGGGGCAAGGGCGAACGACGCCTTTGCGGTGGATGAGTCGGGGGCGGGAACATGGATGATTTAGTTTACTAGGTTGGCGGTTGTAAATTTTTTTTGATTGGAGCGGGAGATTTCTATCTGGCGATCACTTTTCTGGTACTAGGTGCAAAAGAGTGCGGCCGCGGCAAGTGTGGGGATAGTAGTGCGGGTTCTGGAATTCGGCCGCTCGAACGCTTGTGCGGTTGGGTGTTGTTTTGAGATGCGCGTAGCTTCAGGGACGAACGAGACATTGTGAAGAATATACCTTGGCTAAGTTTTATTGGTGGGATTTGGACGTGCTAGTTCACAGTGTACACCTCGAGTGTTATGTGCAACAGCATTGGTGGGTTTGTGAGAATTCGTAGTCTTGCAGTACTACAACGGTTGTCTTGCCGTCTTCCCCAACGGGCAACCAAAAATGCAATGAATAAAGTAAAAAGCCACACTCGTCATACATCTCACTGTCCATGACCCGCGACATCCCCATCCGGATACATGCAAATTTTCTTCTCTTTCTACCAAAGAAAACCCCGCATCCACCATCGTTCCGCGGATTTACCTCCTGCAATGCACATACGGGCTCGATGTCCCGCGCCCCACGATGTCTTGACAAACAAATCCAGGTTAAACAAAATAAGCCTCGATCTTCCCCCTTCCTAGGGGGGTCCAGTCTCTTCTAATTGGCCAAATCACACCAAGTCGATCGTAGTCCGCCCTGTAGCGTTTTAGCGCACTTTTGTTTCGTTCGGAAGGTCAGCATTCCGTCAATGTGGGGACAAGACTACCACAACAACACCAAAGAAATCGAGCCCAACCCGCAAATGGTGCGGAGTATGGCTTGGTTTCTGCACGCTTATTACACGTCAGTACCGTTTTGGTCTTACAGCCCCCCTGATTAGGAAATTGGAGTTGCTGAGCGTTTCCTGATCGGACGTTTGCGCCTGGGTGGTTGCGGTATAGAATTTTAAACGTAGGCTAGGATTTGGGGGGGGAAGGGGGCGTCGGATGAGGATCACTCCGTTCGGGCGATTATGTTGTACAATCGACGATGATGACAATGACGGTTGGAGAGGAGTAACAGCGGGACTAGTAGAGTTGGAAGGATGAAAGGAAGGACAGGTATAAGAGACACTGTAGTCGTGAGAGAGAAAAGAAGGCATCAAGTTCATCATCACTACCACTTGAACACTATCCACAGACTTTGTTACTTTACCAAGTCTCTTAATACCCAATCTTCCAAAAAAAAAATGAAGTCCACACTCCTCTCCACCACCCTCCTGGCAGCCCTCACCTCCGCCTCGCCCATCTCCCGGCGCGCAGACGGCCCCTCAGACGGCGAAATCCTCAACTACGCCCTCACCCTCGAACACCTCGAAGCGACCTTCTACTCTGAAGCCCTCGCCAAGTACACCGCCGCCGACTTCACCTCTGCAAACTTCACACAGGAAACCTACGAGCGCGTCAAAACAATCGCCGCAGACGAAGCCGCACACGTCTCTTTCCTAACCGCTGGTCTCAAAGCCGCCGGTGCCACGCCCGTTGAAGCGTGTACTTACGACTTTGGCTACACCGACATCCCCTCCTTCCTCGCCACCGCCTCCGTGCTCGAAGGCGTAGGCGTAAGCGCCTACCTCGGCGCCGCCGCCGACATCATGTCCAAAACCTATCTCACAGCCGCAGGTTCCATCCTCACCGTTGAAGCCCGGCACGCAGCGTACATCCGGAACAGTATTGCTGAAGCGCCGTTTCCCGCGCCCTTTGATAACCCGCTGGGTTACAACGAGGTGTACACGCTTGCGGCGCAGTTTATCAAGGCGTGTCCCGAGGGTAATCCCAAGTTGCCCGTCAAGGCGTTTCCGGTGCTGAGTGCGGCGCCGGCTGAGAAGGGGAAGATGGGGGTGTACAGCGGAGATAAGATTGTGGTTTCTACGCCCAAGTATACGATTGAAGGAAAGGTTTATGCGGCGTTTATTACGGTTACGGGACCGGTGTTTGTGGATGTGGAGGTTGTAGAGGGAGGATTTGAGGTCATGGTGCCAAAGGAGGGTGTGACGGGTCAGAGTTATTTGGTGCTTACGAGTTGTAATACTGCGGCTACGGATGATACAATTGTCGCTGGTCCGGCGATTGTGGAGGTTATGGCTGCGATGATGTAAAGGGTTTGTCTGTTTTGTCTTTTCCTTACCGCTTCTGAACTTCACTGGCTGTCTCTTTTTTTACATGCACAAAGAGAGAGAGAGAGAGAGAGCAAGTATCGTAACAAATTAACGTCATCACCATCATAATCAATAATTTTTTCTTATCAAAGAATCGAGAATTGTTAATGTAGTTTCCATCTTGCTTATCTACACGTGTCTCCCTCCCTTCCTTTTTTCCCCTTCCCTAAAACAACCAAGAAAACGATGTTGCAGATATACATCCACATCCACACATACATACTACAGCCCTGCGTCAAGCCCCTGCAGCGCCCCCCAAAAAAAACAAGGGGAGGGAGAGCACCTTGCATATTACGCGCGTTTCCCCGACCCGTCGTGTGTTTACCGAACATGCAGGATACACACAGTTTGATGGTCACGACAGGCACCCTGCAGAGAGAAGTCAATTGGGAACCAAAAAAAAGAAAAAGAAAAAGAAAAGAGAAGCCAGGGGGGAGCATGTTTGGTGGGTACCGTGGGGGGAACTTTGCGACATGGGATGTAGGAGTGGGGAGGGTCTTTTTTTTTGCTAAATATAGGTTTTTTGGTGGATTGATAGGTTATGTGCAAAAAGTGAGTTTATGTGTGGGAGTGTGGGAGTGAAAGCGAGAAAAGGAAAAATGTTGGAGATGGGAGAGAGATGTTGGATGTGGATGAATAGGGTGAGAACGTTCACAGTGACTGATACTATAGGGAGAAGAAGATCTTCCAAAATCATTGACATTTCTCATTATTCTATGTCGGCCCAACAGTTCTATCAAATTGTAAAACGTGCAACGAATACACTCTCAACTCAGCGCATTGTAAAACCAACTTGGCTTCGATTAAAATGTTTCCAGCCAGCCGGAGTAAATTCTTTCATCCCATGTGATGTCGTATGTGCGTATATATACAAGCCAGACTTTATGTTCCTCTCTTCCTCCCATAAACCCCCCTGTTCCCCGACCCACACCCATTCCTCCAATCTCCGATACATTATTCCATGTAACAAAAGGAAACCGGCTCAGCCAACCCCACCGAACAACTAGAGGGTATTCCCCCAACATGTCCGCCCAGATAAGGTCATGGGCATGAGAGCAAGCAAATCAAGCCACCCCAACCGACCAAGATATCGCGGATCGGTAATGGAAAAAAAAGGAAAAAAGACAACAAAACCAGATAGGCACTCGGGTGCTCCCGGTTCCAAATATACAAGACCCTCTTTTGTTGGGCAAGGAGATGGATATGATGCCGCGCCTTGGGAAGGAAAGTGAAAAAAACCCGTCCTCCACTACAAATGGATGATGCCAGAAATCACAAAGGACTATTTTCCTTTGTGTGAAATGAAAAAAAAACGCCAACCAACGCCATGCCGTCATGCAAGAACTCGTGGTGAGAAGGAATCGGTGATATGCGGTCGTTGCGCTCGTCTAATGTTGGTACGATGTCGGTAACGACTGACTGCCGCAGTCGGGAATCTTGAGGCCGGGCTTGAGGTTGCGGTTAACGTCCATGAGACCCCATTTGTCTTCCCACTCTTTGCCTTTTTCGTTGTACTTGATCTTCCATGGCTCATCGAATGCAGAGAACCTAGATGGCTGTTAATTTTTTGCGTCTATTTGCTTTTTTCTAAAGAATAAACTCACCAGAAATACTCGGTACCATTCTTCAGACTAGGGCAGATCCAGTCTTCCATAAACTGATTCATTTCGTCAATACCAGCAACAGATCCGCCTGTGCAAGTCGTGGCTCCACCGCAGTCGGTACCGCCTCCAGATGGCCAGCCAACTTCTGCAATAACCTGGTGAATCTTGTTCTGGCTGGCAGTAAGAGCAACGTCGTGAGTTTGCCAAAAGTCCCAGGTCCATCCAGCGGCCGCCTTGACGTCAACACCGGCGAAGAATGGATGGACGTTGGACATGACAATGTCGACCTTGGTGGCCATGTCGGCGGTCCAGTTGTCGCCAAGATCGGCCATGGCGACGGGGAGTTGGCACTTGTGGTCGGTAATGTTCTTGCGGAAGTCGCTGATGTGGTTGAGGAGCTCATCGGCGGTCAAGTCTTTTCGGAATAGCACCTCGTTGCCGATGATGATGCCCTTGAAGTAGTCACAGCCATAGTCGTCAAGGATATCCCAGGTCTGGGAAATCTGTCGCTGGGTAGTGGTGTCGTTGCTGTCGAGCCAGACTCCGAGCCAGATCTTCATGGAATCCTTAATTTCCAGGCGCTCAATGGCGTGGATAAGCATCTGGGTCTGGTTGCAGTCAGTACCATATAGGCGGACAGAGTCGGTCAACTGTGACATGACGGCCAAGTCACGCGTAATGTTATTCTGCGATGGTGGGACGTGGATACAGTCTGGGTATTGCGAGTTGAGCGGCGTGTAGTCCATGCCGGGGAAGACCTTGTGCAGATTGGGGTTGTTCAGGAGAGCTTTGATCTCTGACGAGTCTTTGCCAAGGTCGTCCTTGTTGTCTTTGGCAACATCGTTGGCAGCTTGTTGCGCCTTTTCTGCGTTGCCTGAGCCGCCGCCCCGGTTGATGGTGGCACCGAGGACACCACCGAGGATTGCGCCCATCATGATGACTGTGATGATTGCAATGGCTATCCACATTCTCTTCTTGCGCTTCTTCAGGTCGTCTTCTGCCTTCCAGCTTGCAATCTTTTCGGGCATGAGCTCTCCGCTTCCGTTGACCATGGGCACTGTGTCGTACTTGTTGCCGTCGCGCGCGGCGCTGTAGGCGGCAGCACCTGCAGCAGCACCTGCACCTGCGCCGGCGGCGCCATTGTTGATTGATGATCCAGGGGAGCCATTGCGGCTGCTGCCGTCGCGTGAGCTGCCAAAGGGGACAAAGGAACGGCGCTTGTTCTGCAGGGCCTCGCTAGGTCCCATTCCCCAATCGTCGTCATTGTCGACTTCGTTTGGATTAATCTGACCCATTTGCGGGGCGAGGTTCTGGGCCGACGACGAGTAGCGGTTGTAGGGCGTGTCGGAGTAGGTGCGACCACTGTGGGATGAGTGAGGCATGCTGAGGAGGGAGCTATCGCTCGAGTACATGCCAGGAGCGAGAGGCGCAGCGGAGCCGTTTGAGCGCGAAGAGTACATTGGGCGAGGGACCATGGAGGCGTCATAGTCATTGAAGGGTGAAACAGGCGAAACAGGCGAAAGGTTGCCAGGGACACCCAATGGGCGGCCTGAGTCGATGCCTCGTGTGGGCGGCGCGGAGGCTGGCGACTGGTGTGCAGCCATGGTGTTGTCGGAGAAGGCGTGGCCAGGCGTCGAATAGTCGGAGTAGTTGTTGGGGTCAGCGTAGGGTGGGTGGCTATTCATGTGCTGGGCTACAGGCGTGCGATGGACGGGTGGAGGGGGAGGGCTGTCGTCGGCGGAGGCGGCGTCGGTGTATTGAGCTTGTCCGAGTGGCCAGGCTTGTTGCTGGTGGTAGGCCATTTTGGGCAGACTTTTTCCTACAGAAGATGCTGCAAGAAGCGAGGACGTCTTAGGCGGCGGCGCACCGCTCGGGGGATGGGTCGCAGCGGACTATTGGTGGGGGCGTGGGCGATTGGGGCGGGTGTCTTTGTTTGTTCTTGCAGGGCGAGGCAGGGCGTGTGCTTTGGGGCGGGAGCACAGGCAGCCAAAAGAAATGGTGCAGCGGTGGGTGGAGTGGGATGGTGGGAGGGAATGGGAGGAGAGAGCGAGAGAGAGAGAGGTTTGGTGGAGTGGATAGACAGGACAGGACAGGACAGGACAGGATGCAGGCAGGGCAGGATGCAGGCAGGGCAGGATGCAGGCAGGGCAGGGCAGGGCATCTGGCAGGCCGGGTAACACGGGCTGGTACCACGGAGGCTGACGGGGTGTGGGCGCCGGGGCTGGCCCGCCGCAGCATTTCACCCAGGAAACGCGGTGGACCAACGGCCGCGAACCCACTGGTGACGTCGGCCAACCCAGCCATCCTCGCCCTCCCCAACAGGTTTTGCGCCGCCGCCGTATTCGCACAAGTACTTGGTAGTGTAGACGACGGTGTGTACATGTGTAAATACGTACACGATGCATTCACTGGCGTGCGCGAGTAAGGAAGTAGTACCATTAGCCGCAGCGATCAATGGGTAGGTGATGATGATGATGCTGTGCGCCCACGTCAATAAATCAACGACACCACACGCATGCGCCCCATGCTTTGTTGTGTGGCGGGAGTCGACATGTATATCAAGTATGGATGAGTATTAGGTGCCTGGCTGTGCGACGCCCGCTGCGTGAAAACAAGCAGCCAGGGTGGGCTCAGTGGGCCGCCTATCCAATCTCCGCTATCTCAGCATCGCCGTCGAGGAGGCTGGTGGTTGGCTGTCTTTGTCCACCCTCCTTCTTTTCCGGACAATCGTTATAACTCCACTCCCCCAAGCCCTCAATCCAATATCCAACACTGCCCGCACCACCAGCATCCACGTAATGCTGCTTGCATCTCTCTGCCCTCTGCCCTCTGCCCTCTGCCCTCCCCTCCCTCTTCGTACCTGCCAATGCACAGCCCAATGCCGCTTGCAGTAAGTAGAGTAGAGTAGAGTAGAGTAGAGTAGCATCTGCATCCATCCTCGACACTAGCCAGCCCCACACGATCCAATACATATGGCCTGGTCGCGCAATCGTCGATGGATGCATGCATGCCCTTGTCGTGTTGCTAAGTATTGCTGTCGCTGCTGCAATCATTATTCTACATGCTCCAAACCACCGTCTCATGGCCAGTTTGCCCATTGTGAAACGCAGGCACATTGCACACCACACCATGGCGCCATTGCACCCGACGCCTGCTGCTGCTGCTGCTGCTGCTGCTGCAATCGGCGCAAGGCTCACTCTCTCGTCCCTACCCCGCCCCCGAGCGAAGCTTATCTCACCTTGCGTGTCCCGATGCCAGAGCCGCGTCAGCGACCATTTCTTCTGCCGCCTCTTAGCCTCGACATGATGGCTTCTATCTAACTACACACTCATCGCCTCGTGCCCCAACCTTGCTTCTGCTTCCACCACCACCACCACCACCACATGCTCCCTTCCGCCGCCATCCGCGCCCCAGCCGTCGTGGTCTTGGTCCTCCGCCCGCATTGCAACTCGCCCCAACCACTCAAGTCCGTGCTGCACAGTCGCATCATGTCTTCACGAACCGGTCCTGCCCCGGCCTTGGCATGGCTTGTAGCTTGCTGCTAATTATGAACGGCCTCTAGCCTACCGCTCAACGCAAATCCAACCTGCTGACACGAGTCTGACACCTCCGCTGCAAAAAAAAAAAATCAATCTACCCCAACACTTCGAGGCACGGCACTCACAACACGACCCCAACTCCATGTTGGCACGCCTGTTGGCCCTGCTGCTAGGCCAACAACCGTCGTGCCTTCCCTTTTGAGTATTGCCATGCCCACCACATGGGGACGCGTATCCTCTGCTGCATCGATTCCCGTGACAACACTCTGCTCAACCAACCCATACACATGCATTTTCTCTCTTGTTAATTTATTCGCTCACACCAACTACCCACCCCTTGCAATACCCCCATGGTGTGCTCCCAAACCTTCTTTGCAGTGTCATCTCGCCGCGCCTTGGCCCAGCTCACTTCCTTCCTCTCGTCTCCTCGCTGGCCTACTGCATAAGCTCCCCCTCCCATCTCCCTCTGACTGCTGAAAGCCACCTTGTCCCCTGCCAATGTTCCCTTGGCAGGATACCGCCCCGTACTCAGAGACACCATGACCTGTCCACACACCTCGGGGCTCGTCATGTACCAGCTCGCCAATGGCTTCAACACCCTCCACAGAACACGGAACCATAGCGGGTTTTCCTCGCTCAGAAAAGTGGGGCCATCTACTAGTCCAGGGTAAATGTGTACAAAACTGATTTTTCCCTCATGTTGCTCGGCCAGTAATTCAAAAATAAATGTCTTCATGAAGCACGTCCGCTTGCGCACTTCGGTCACACTGTAGATTGCTGCCTCGGGCGCACCAATCGGCACCTCACCTGCCTTGATCTGGTCCTCGACTGATCCCGCAAAAATGGAAATGACATGCGCCGTCGTCGGACTTGCTCTAAGCAACCCACTCAGATTCTGTATGAATCGGATGCGCGAGTAGTAGAGCAACGACATTTGCGAATCAATTCCTTCTTCCGTGACTGCAATCACTCCAATCAGTATATGAAACTCTGGCGGAACAAAAAACAAACAACAAATAACCTACGAGGTGATGGTGCCAATGGCGACAGCGCCGAACTCATGTACAATGCATCCAACCTCGGTGGTCCGCCGGCAAACGCACCTGCCTCCTCTTGCCGTATAATCTCCTCACTCACAGCATCCACCTCACTCATCAAAGCCAAATTCTTCGCCCTAATGAACCGCCACTCCGAGCCCGCGCTCGTCTCACGACCAGATTGCATCAATCTCTCTGCCCGTTCAGCATTGCGTCCCACGAGATAAACCCGGAGTTTAGCTCCATGTCCCGCAAACGTCGAGGCAAACGTTTGTGCTACATACGATCCAATACCGCTTGTACCTCCAATCAGGGCCACGACAAGCGGTGGCCCATCCGGTAGCTGCGCAATGCTCGAGCGGATGGTTTCGACGTCTGGCATTGTTAGTCTTGCGAGGTGGGCTGATGATGAGTGTACTCGAGCGTAAGACGCAATCAGCAGATGCTGGATATGTGTATTCGACTACATGTTCATATAAATCTCTGATTTGTATTACCCAATATCCTGCAGCAGGAGGCCTTATTTCTACCATTGCTAATATGCTCGTTGTATATTGCCGTTACGCCCGTTTGCATAGTACGTCCTGTGTTGCTGGCCTATCAGAGCTGGCATGTTTACAGGCTTAAGTCCGTAAGTCCGGGAGCCATCCGTCATAACACTCTTGCAACCAGCAAATCCTATACACATACATGTCCTATCTTCCGTTCCACGCATCGATGACATCCTGGACTTTGAGCGGTTTAATCCCAGGAAACCAGTCGTTTTTGCACTTTGTCATATCCATATCAAAGCCACCTCCCAAATATGACAACGCGGCAGCCGAAAACATCGGGATCCATTCCGGACTGGGCAACCATTCCCTTACATTTGGTGGCAGGGTCATCTTGCCTGCTCGAATGTCCTCCTCCGTATCATAGTGGACTTCGAATTTCACACCCTTTGTCTGCTCGGCGCGCTGCACAAATTGCTTTAGAGTAAGGCGATCGGCAGCGAAGAAAGCTGATTCAGGCCAATTGGGAACATCCATCATGCCAACAACGAAGCGTGCCGTATCCGCGGTATGCGTGAAGACCATAGAGGTCTCGCCGTCTCCCGGTATGGCAGCAAAATTGTGAGCCAAATCGATGAATATGCCAACAATCTTGCGCGGGTCCAGCACACTGCGAACATGAGGGTAGCCCCAGAAATCAAGAAAGATGCCAATGCAGACGAGACTGTACTCCAAGTCTGTCTTGGCGAGCGCTTCACGAGCCTTGAACTTGTACGTGTATGAAGGTGGATGTTTGACCATTCTAGATGACTCATGTCAGAAACTACCTTTTTTTCTTATCCAAGAGAAGTATAGAGAGAGGGAGCAGGGATCCTACGTGCTCTTTATGGTAGTCGGCACCGAACTCGCTGGGAATGAACCGCTTCACACACCCAGCACCGACAGATGCCTCAATCAGATTCAACTGCGCCTGGCCGCTCGACTCGTCTCCAATGGACAGCGCAGATATGACCGTGTGGATGGACTGCGCCTTCAACGCCTCCGCGAGACCAGAGGTCGAGGTGTAATCAACAACTATAGCTTTTGCATCATCGCTAGGTGTCCGGGTGAAGATGACATATTCGTGCATATCCTCGGCTTTTAGAACATTGTGGATGGCCAGGCCAATGCCAGATGTGCCACCCGCAAGCGCGATCTTGACCATCTGATAGAAGTTGCTGTTGAATGCCTGGCTGGAACGATAACGGTGTGATACTAACAAGACATAAGAGAACATTAGGTTTAAATATTTCACATAGTATTTAAGAGGCGGACGGGACCTGAAGCATGTCACTGTGTCTTGTATGAAAACCTAAGGAAGGTTCAGCCCCTCGGAGACCACACTTCGGACCAAAATGCTCCACGGTCACGTGTATGGGAAGAGTAAAGCATACATAGCCCCCTCCCCGTCCAAACCTCAAGACTTCTTTTAAGAATTTCGTCTTTAGTACACTCCCAAATTCAACATGCTTTTTGTGTGTGCCTAATCTGCGACATTGCTTCATAAAAAGTGGGTGGGTTTTCTGGAAACCTGATGATTTCCGGGATAAGTAAGCTAGAGATGTACTTAGTAGGACTTCCGAGTGCGATGTTTTTGTATCGCTACTACGCCTTATCCTGACTTGGATTTAGTATTATGAAGTTTCAAAGTAACTTAATAAAATTGGTAATGTAGGTGGTTAGTGAACTTTGTAATTGTTGGATGTTATGTAAATGGTGTGGATCCTAAGTTGGTGGTTTGGTTTCATGTGGTAGCTGTCGTTGTTGTGCCATGCGTCTTGTCAGACTTGGGACTAACAGCAAGCTCTTGCATCAACGCATTGTAAGCACACGTGTATTACACACTGCACTTGCTCGTGGAGATGACCAAAATGCTTTACAAATACGATGGCTCGATTGAGTAATTAGCGTATCTACTAGTATACGTGTGTATATTGTAGCTACTTAATTGAGACCGATGCTGCATCCCTTTGTCCTAGAAGTCTGACATTAAAGACTCTATGGATAGAAATGACATCACCAACAGTAAAATTACAGCAAAGCCTAGATTGCACAACTCTACATCGCTTGTACGCGCTCTCCAGCTCCGTCCAATGCGACATGTATGGACTGGGCCTCGCCGACAGTGACAATCTTAGCTTCGCCTACTAGGGTGTCCGACCCCACAAGAACGGTCCCTGAGAAGCAACGGCGAGATTTGCCCGCCATCACAACACGTAGCATCTCAACACTCGAACAAAGCAATTGGCATTTGGCCCACACATCAATTGCTCCTCTTTCCCTAACACTTAGTGGTACACATAATTGATTTTGGCATCTCCTTCCGGTAAGTGCAAGAGAACAGGTGCCCCACCGACCATCTGCAGCTCTCTGGACACAGTAGCTAACACTCGACCTCGCCCGTGCAGCTACCCGACATCCACCATGAGCAACCTTTTCGAGGCAAAGGTCAAGAGCGTACTTTCCGGCGATACCGTCGTCCTCCACAACATCAAGGACCCAAAAGCAGAGCGCATACTCAGCCTAGCCTTTGTAACAGCGCCGCGATTGAGACGAGAGGGAGATGAGCCCTTCGCCTTCGAGTCACGCGACTATCTCCGCCGCCTGCTGGTAGGCAAGGTCGTCCGATTCCAAGTCCTGTACAAAATACCCACAGGCGCGAACCGCGAATATGGCCTCATTGTCACACCCAACAAGGAGATACTACCCCAACAAGCCGTCGCCGCAGGCTGGGTGAAGCTGCGAGACGACGCTGGCCGCAAAGAAGACTCGGACGAAGCGGCCAATCTGATTGAGAGACTCCAAGTAGACGAGGCACGCGCCAGGGCAGACTCAAAGGGAATCTGGGCCGAGACGGGTGGCAGGATCAACGTGGCTTTAGAGCTGAGCGATCCCCACAAGTTTGTTGAGCAGAACAAGGGCAAGGACATTGACTCGATTGTCGAAAAGGTCCTTTCCGGCGACCGTCTCATCGTGCGCCTCCTTCTTTCGCCCACCGAGCATGTGCAAACCATGGTCCTCCTCGCTGGTATCCGTGCGCCAGCAACACAACGAACGAACCCCTCGGACGGAAAGGTGCAACCGGCTGAGCCATTTGGTGACGAGGCACAACAATTTGTTGAGGCAAGGATGCTTCAGCGCGGTGTGCTCGTTCAGGTACTCGGTACTACACCCAATGGCCAGCTCGTTGCAGATGTCAAGCACCCGACCCAGGGCAGCATCACACCTTTCCTCCTCAAGAACGGTCTCGCAAAGTGCACCGACCACCACACGACCCTTTTGGGCCAGCAAATGGGTATACTGAGGGGAGCTGAGAAGCAGGCAAAAGAAGGTCGATTGGGCGTGTACAAGGAACACGTTGCGCCCAAGGTCACCCGGGCAGGCGAGCAAGAAGCCACCGTCAGCCGAATCCAGAGCGCAGACACGCTTTTCCTGCGGAACAAGGCCGGTGCAGAGAAGCGCATCAACCTCAGCAGCGTCCGTCAACCAAAGCCTACTGATCCTAAGCAATCGCCATGGGTGGCCGAGGCAAAGGAGTTCCTGCGCAAGAAGCTTATTGGAAAGCATGTCAAATTCCACGTTGATGGAAAGCGGCCAGCCAGCGATGGCTACGATGAGCGAGAGATGTGCACCGTCACCATCCAGGGCAAGAATGTTGGTCTGATGCTTGTCGAGAACGGCATGGCTTCGGTCATCCGCCACCGACAGGACGACACGGATAGGAGCCCCATCTACGATGACCTCCTACTGGCTGAGCAAGCTGCGCAAGAGGAGAAGAAGGGGCTGTGGTCGGACAAGGCGCCGTCTATCAAACAGTACGTCGACTACTCGGAGTCGCTTGAAAAGGCCAAGCGCCAACTCACCGTACTCTCCCGGCAACGCAAGGTACCCGCAATTGTGGACTTTGTCAAGTCTGGATCGCGTTTCACTGTACTGGTACCACGCGAGAACGCAAAACTCACCTTTGTCCTCTCTGGTATTCGTGCGCCTCGATCTGCGCGTAACGAGAACGAAAAGGGGGAGCCGTTTGGCAAGGAGGCACACGAATTCGCCAACCGACGTTGCCAGCAGCGAGACGTTGAGATCGACGTCGAGGACTGCGACAAGGTCGGTGGTTTCATCGGTACTCTCTACATTAACCGTGAGAACTTTGCAAAGACGCTAGTCGAGGAGGGTCTTGCAACAGTCCATGCCTACTCCGCGGAGAAGTCTGGAAACGCAAACGAGCTGTTTGCTGCTGAGCAGAGGGCCAAGGACGCACGCAAGGGCTTGTGGCATGACTATGACCCTTCACAAGAGGACGACGGCGAGGAAGTTGAAGCTGCTGAAGCTACCAACGGCGAGGCTGCTCCATCAGCAAAGGCAGACTACCGCGATGTCATCATCACACATGTCGAAGACGATGGCCGACTCCGACTCCAGCAAATTGGTAGCGGTACATCAGCCTTGACGTCGCTCATGGACGCCTTTGGCAAGTTTCATCTCAACCCAGCAAACAGCCAAGGCCTGTCCGACGCTCCCAAGGCTGGTGAGTTCGTCGCAGCCAAGTTCACTGCTGATGATCAGTGGTACCGCGCGCGTATTCGACGCAACGACCGTGAAAACAAAAAGGCCGAGGTCGTGTACATTGATTATGGTAACTCTGAGATAATCCCATGGTCACGCCTCCGCCCTCTTTCACAGCCTCAGTTCTTGCCATCAAAGCTTAAGCCACAAGCTGTCGAGGCACAGTTGGCATACATCCAACTCCCTGGCAACTCCGAGTACCTCCAGGATGCGGTATCATTCATCTCGCAAGAGACTGCCGACCGTGAGCTCGTTGCCAGAGTCGAGGCAACTGAGAAGGACGGCATGCTCTGGGTCACTTTGTACAACCCTAGCCAGAGCAAAGACGGCACTGAGAGCATCAACGCAGACATTCTGAGTGAAGGTCTCGCCATGGTGCCTAAGAAGCTACGACCATTTGAGCGCAGTGGCGGAAACATCTTGGCTGCCTTGAAGAAGAAGCAGGATATCGCCAAGGAGGAGCGTCGCGGCCAGTGGGAGTATGGCGATCTTACCGAGGACTAGGTTGTTGACTTGTCTTTGATTTGGCATCAGTTGAACCTGGATATGACTTGTATGAGAAAACAAAAGTTGGCACACAGCAGGACTGAAAGAAAATGGCTTGGAAGTATATGCTAACGATGTTGTAATATTAAAAAAAAGTCTATGCATTCGATTACGTTGTGCTATAGTTCCAGGCTGCTGCTCACATGTTGAAATTTGTTAGTGTCGTCGTGACTATGGCATACCGGCGTGCCAGCGTGCCGCCATAGCAGGTGAGACATTATTACTCATTACAGCCTCGCTATTTACAACAATGACGAATGTTGTTTCAGTAGAGATCGCGATAACGCTCATTTGTGGCTTCTGTATTAGCATGTCGAATTGTATGCATGCACGTTCATCGTTGCCCGAGGCCGTCGCACACTCCGTAGGTCAGCCCTGCCGCGGTGGTGGCGCAGGCGGAGAAGGCTTCACTGTGATTGGTTGCTCGGCGACGGAGATCTTTCCCCCACCATCCAAGGAGCTGAGGCGGTGCCTGTAGGCAACCATCAAATGCACCCTGGTTAGACAGAACACGAGTCTTGCGCCATGGCGACGGGCCCCAAGGCAGTCGTGTTGCAGGCACCCCTCATGCATCCCCTCACATAGCTAATAATCGCCTTCCCCCCCTCATCGCGCGTCGCAGCAGCCTTTGCGACGACTTGCCAGCCCGCTTGTGACCATGGAAACGATTAGCAGACTGCCGCGGCGCTTGACACAGCTCTATTCAGACACCAAAACCACCTGCGATGCTGTAGTGGAGCAGGATGCCAAAGACACGCCAGAATCGCACGCGCTGCATCGCAAATTCCGGATTCAAAAGGACAGGCTCATAACATGGGGCGTCGACTGGAGCGACAACGCCAAAGGAAAGCAAGGCGACATTGACGACAGCGTCGAGGAAGCTGGCATGACGGAGACTGTCACGAGTGTGCTTGGGACCATCAAGGAGATTCTCGATGAGGCAGAAAGAATGCACCCGGGCGCATCTGCTGCTGGTGTGGGAAAGACATTATCTGGAGAGAAGAGTCGGCCTGACCCGCCCTCGTGGGCGCCCGCTGACAAGTCACGTTACGAGGACTTGATCAAGGACCTCACCACTTCCATTGACATACTGTACGACCTGTCCCGCAACCGAAGAAACCAGAGAGGTCAAGAGCGAGGAAGCAGCCCAGGAAAAGCTGCACCACGATCTCGTCAACACGGCACTGCAACACCAGTGTTCCTGTCGCCAGACTACAACGCATCCGACCTGACGCTCGTAAACCCAGCCACCTTCTCGTCGAATGCTCAGATTCCCCGGTCCAACCTTCCACCAAAACTAGAATACACTGACCTCATTCTGCCCGACGAGGAACCGCCACCATACGAAAGTGTTGGTACCACATCTGTTCGTGTCATTGGCCGCTTACGATCTAGAAACAACTCGCATACCTGGAAAGCAGACAGTGGCAGAGATAAAGAGACCTGTGTACTCGTAGATTACGCAAGCTACGATCCTACCTATCGCCTTACCGGAGTTTCGCCATCGACGGAACGTCTCGAGGCTCTCTTGGGTATACTAACAAAGTTGTCTAACAGCCAATCTTTCCACGGCACACTCAAGTGTCTCGGATACATTGAAGATCCAAACCAGCCGCGATTCGGTTTGGTATTCGAATTGCCGAGTTCCGTCTATTCTGGACCTCTCGATTCACACAAATCTAAAGACGACTTGACGCCAGTTACCCTGCTGAGCGTGCTTCAGACGGGATCCAAATCCTTGCACAACTCCAATAGCGCGACTCCACCACTCGAAGACCGCTTTCGTCTGGCCTTTACTCTCGCCTTGACTTTTAGCAAGATCCATGGCGATAATTTTGTTCACAAGGACGTTAATAGTACTAATATTGTGCTATTTAAGAAGAACAAGCGCCATTCTGCAAACAACAGAGCCCTACAGTATTCACTACGAACCCCTGTTATCTGCTCATTCGATATCTTTTCCGACTGCGACGTCGAGGCCGCCAACACGATGCCGACACTAAACATCTACCGCCACCCCGATGATCCCAAGTGTACTGGCGAAAAGCACCCGTACACGCCTAGTTTCGATCTATATGGTCTGGGCTTAGTGCTACTTGAAGTGGGTCTGTGGCAGCCGCTCTTTGACTTGTGGAAACAAAAGTATACGCTCCGCGATTTCAAGCAAAGAATCGAGGATGTGTATATCAGGAGGCTTGCGTCCAAATGTGGAACGGCCTACATGCAAGTAGTGCGCGACTGTTTCTGGGCTGCCGATGCAAGGGGTGACGCTGCAGACGTCTACCCAGTCTATTCCCGCATACTTACTAGGCTACAGCGCTGCTGTATGCTGGACGAGTCCGAGCCCGGATTCGACCTGAAAGACTTGCGGCCTGACGCTGTGCCCATACAACACGCGTCTCCACTGAAGCGCAAGAGTGGCAGCCAGACTCAGCTTGCTACTGAAGCTCAGCAAAGTCCATCCTATAGAAGCGCAAAGAGATGGGCTATGGAAAAGGGATCACAGGCGTTGGAGAGAACCAAGTCTTTGTCAAGAAAATCACCTGACCTTTCACTCGCACGAAACCCATCACGAAGCTCACAACACTCAATCCGAAAGAGCATCTCGGAAAGCCTACGGATGATGAGCCCCAAGCAAGACACACTGGATCTAGAATGGGAACCGAGGGATCCACTTGAGGAATCGGGCACCCTTGTTGCGACGCCACCGAACTCGCAAGACCCAAGTGATGCCTCATCACTGTATCGAGAGCGAGTAGTTACTGCCGCTTCAACGATACAGCGCGCATGGAGGCAGTCACGCAAACCTCCGGGTCAGCCCGTATCCCTGAAAGACTACAAGGAAAAGATCACAATCATCCAGAATGCTTGGCGACAGTCAAAGCAGAAGCAGACGAACAGCACCATTTCAGCTCTCGTTACTGACGGAATCCGCCACTGGCCGCAGGCTACCCTTGGGTACCCAACGCCCGAGCCCGAGCCTGAGATTCACAGCCGCACAGTGGATTCGAGCGAGAGTTTTGTCACGTCTTCGATACAGATCGAGACGGAAAATGAACCCATCGCTCGTCCAAAGATGCGCTTGTTTCCCATCAAGTTCACGCCCGAGATTGTGGAAGAATGGCACTCGACTATGCTGCCTCGTCTCGAGCGCCTCATCGAGCGTGCACTCAAAGACTCCGAGGAAACCGTCAGCATCGATCTCGTTGCTGTAGGAGAAGTTCTGGAGAAGGCCAAGCCAACAGTCTTTGTCACCTGCAGTAGTGTTGCAAAGGTTAGGGCTATTCTGGGTCGCCGCTTTCGATACGACGAGAATGTGTATGATTTGAAAGTCAGGAGGGGCAAGATTAGGAGATCGAAAATGAGTCGCTCGTCACGTCGTACTCGGTATGTTTTTTGTTTGTGAACTACGAGCAAGTGACTAATTCTTACAGACCTCCTCATCGCTCCATGATGAACACCGACTCGTATGGCGCTGATATGGCTGTCATGAATCCATGGCATCAGCAGCGCCCACTCTGTGGAGCATCTATCGGCGCCTTCAATGGACAGCACCTACCACCAGTTTCATATGGTGGAGTTATTCTAGTCGATGATGAGCCATTGGGTATGAGTGTCCACCACCTGCTCGATGCGCCATCAGACGATGAGAGTGACGGCGGCGAAGATTACGATAGGCCATACCCAAACGAAACCACGTTGTCAAGTGCAGCCAACAACCCCTGGCTGATGGGTATGGGCACGCAGCCAGGTGTTTACTTGGAGTCAGAGGAGCCTGCTCCTATGTGGAATCTTGAACTATCTGATGATGAAGACCTAAGGAGCGAAGACGATGAGGTCGACGCTGACTCGTTTGATTTTTCCGACAGCGAATTCGAATCCGACGATGAATCCGCTGAGGGTATGTTGACAACTTTCGCCATACGGCCATCAAACTAACCAAGGATAGACATGGCTGAGTCTGCCATGTCACGTGCAACTACAGGCGATATCGATGGCATCCTGCCCGGCGAGGGCGAAGAGATCCGAATTACCCAGCCAGCCCTTGACGACGTAGACCCAGATTTCTTTCCCAACGAAGAAGACCGTGACGACGACCATCTCTCCTCCCACGAACTAGGCCACGTCCACGCCTCTTCCGGCATCCGTCGCTGGAAGCGCGATGGTATCCTCCACGAAATCGACTGGGCGCTCCTCAAGCTCAAAGAAGACCGACTCCAACCCTACAACATCTGCCAAGGCGGCCGCCGCTTCTGCTTCGGCAACATGACCCCCGAACAGCGCATCATAGCCTCTAAACTCAAGTCGCCCGTGGACCGCCGCCAATACACGCCCGAAGAAGACGAGTACCCCAACGGCGTCGCACCCGCCTCTTCCCTCGGCGGCCTCGCCGTCCACTGCTTCGGCCGCACAACCGGCCTCCAAGGCGGTATGATCAGCTCCGTCATGTCCGCCGTGCGCATCTACCACCGCAAATCCTTCTCCCGCTCCTGGCACGTCGCCGGCGACTTTGGCGTCGGTGGCGACAGCGGTGCGTGGGTCGTGCAGAATGGTAAACACAAAGTCGTCGGCCACGTCCTTGCTTTCTGCCACAAAAACCGTATCGCGTATATTTGTCCCATGGAAGTGCTACTTGAAGATATCAAACGCACGCTTGGTGCAAAGCGGATTTATCTTCCGGGTTCGATGGAACAGATGTCGTATGCGGCCCGAAGGACGCGACAGCAGCCGCCGCCGCCGCAGCAGCAGCAGCAGCATCAGCAAGTTGATGCCATGTCGGACCTGGGTGATAGAGTCCATGGACTCGGTATCGTGGATTCCGCAGTCGACGTCAGAGAAGCGCTTGCATCTGGTCCTCCTCCTCCTCCAAGTGTAAATGCAGGCGGCATCTGGACCCATCGCTCCCCTTTACTCGCCCGTGCAGCAGCAGCAGCAGCAGCACAGGATGCAGCGGATAAAGAGGCGAGAAGCGTGATTCGAAGTAGTATTGTGCGCGTGCCTGAGAGTACGAGGGATGGTGGCATTGAAATGAGTGTTTAGCAATCCACACTTTCCCCCCCCTTTTCCTCCTTTTTTTTTCTTCCTCTACTTCATGTTTATTAGTATAGCGTTGTCTTTTATATATATATATATATACCCGCAATTGAGAAATTTCCACTCTTCTTGATTTTCGTCATTCAATCCCATATTCTACCCCCTATATCCGCAATCACACCTTCTTCATCCTCGCCTTCGCCCAATCTCCGCCAGAACTCGTCGATTTCACCAACGTACTGTGTCGAGTTTAGGGGCTTCGCCCATTCGTTACCGCGTGATGTCGCGAGCTGCTGCCACTGGGCCATGCGCTCGGGTCGCTTGCCGTCACGGTTCGACGCGAAATGGATTAGAAGCGATCCTTTGCGTGCTGCGGAGGGAGCGGCAGATGGGGGTGCAGAGGTGGGAGAAGGGGGTGGTGGGTAGGCATTGAACCAGCGTTGGGGGACGTGAATGATATTTTGGGAGAAGTGAGGCTGGTAAAAAAAAATTTGTCAATGTCAGTTTCATCTTTTTTTTTAAAAAAAAAATCATCCTTGTGTGAGTATGAACAAGGGAAGTATGGTCACGCAGGGGGAGGGGGGGGGAGTGAAAGAGGGGGGTTTAAAAAGAGAAGAAAAAGGAAAGAAACGTACCCGTCCCCCCACAATCTCCATAGCACTCTGCTCTGAATACTTCAACTTCACTCCCTCATCCCATTCCCTCAGGCTCAAACTCGCACTCAAAAACCGTACTGCCCACTCGCCAACCTTTATAAAGAAAACCCCATTATTCAGCCCATGCCGATCATTCGTAACTATTAAATTGACATCTTTACCCGTCTTATTGGGCCCCAAATCCTTTTCCGGGGACGGTAAGAATATTTCAAGGGGAATGTGCGGGTTCATGAGAATGGTATCGCGGTCGTGCCAGAAGAGCCAGTGAAGCCGGTCCTGGGCTGGTTTGGAGAGTTCGGTGCCGATGAGGGTGAGGAGGAAGGCATGTTTGGACCAGAGGCCGGGGAGCATGCGTTCGCGTAGGATGAAGTGCGGGTAGCCGTGTTGCGTGTCGTGGGTGTGGTGGGATGAGATTGCGGCTTCGTAGGTGCTATCTTTGGGGCCGAAGGAGGCGGTTGCTTTGCCGATTTTGGAAGAGAATTTGGTACTGTCTTGAGGAAGAGTGGTGGAGGGGTCTGAGGAGAGGAGTGGGGTTGAAGCGAGGATTGGTGGGGAGGGTGCTGGGGATGGCGTGTGTGTGAGGTAGAAGATGAGGGATACGACGAGGGTGAGGAAAGAGAGGTATTTCACGGTTTGAATGCGACTTCGTGGACGACAGGTTTGGCGGCATTGCGATTCCTCGTCGTCGTCGTCGGAGAGAGAAAAGTCGCTGTCGAATGATGGTCGCGTGCTGCGACTCATTGCGGTATTTGATGCTGTCATCTGGACGGAATGCGACTTTCACGGCTTGCGCATACGATGGGGTGTATGGCATTGAGGATCCTTGCGTCTTTGGTTGGATAGAAGAAGAGAAAGGAAATTCCCACACTGAGGCTGGTGAGTGCGACTACATAGCTCGGGACTTGGGTAAATGGCCGAGAGATATGAGACGCGTACTGTGTTGGTATTGCGCCTCAAAGGTCCGGCGTCAGCCTCCCTGCATGGCCGACGCATACGTAGGTAAGAAGTTCCAAGGTTGTTACACGGCCAATTAGGTTCAGCGGGCTGGGCGCCGGACTGGGCGCACCAAAGTATGGCGACCGGGGTTGCCACGTTTGTGAGGCTCACTACGTGTTTAGCATCTACCGGCTCTATCTTCATGTACATGTCTAGAAGAAAACGACTTCTATCAGTTTTGGTGAGATCTCTTGTAGTACTACGTCATACAAAGTAGTACGGGCTAACAGCAGTCTTTTTAGGCATTTTAGCCAAGAGTCTGGGCACCATGATGATACTATAGGTCGATGTATCAGGAAAGTAGATTCTACTTCTTCGCAATATTCAGAATTAAGTTGACTGAACTATTGCATCCGTAAGATACATTTAACGAGAGTCAAGCGAGTTGTTTAACACCGAGTGGCATGACTCAAGTCATCGTCGTATCCGTAAGATTAGTTACACCACTAGTTTTGGCCTTCAGTCTCCGTGCGGGAGTTTTGCGGTATCTCTTTACGAAGCGTGATTCATGGGTCTTGTGAATTTACTCAAATTTTCTGGTACAATTAGCCATGCTACATGTAGCTAGCATACTGTCGTATTTGAATCTTGTTGTGATTAAGAAGTCCGCACCGACCACTGCTTATCTGAGGCACTTACAGGAGCATCCCACCACTCAACGCAGATCCAGGAACTGTTTGGTTCGTTATCCGTTGAGTCATTATGGTAGGAAGTCTTCGACCCTGGCCCGACATCAATTTTTTTTAACTCCTGAACGTAATCATTCCTACATTTGTTGGATTAAAGTTTAGAATGTAGTTCACAACAACTGTTAGAACTACTAGTCTGGAGAAGGAAGAGATGAGCAAAACGCATTGAAGAGTGTTTTTACTTACACATTCTATGTAAACCTGAATTTTCTTTCTAGAATTGTGGTTGTTGAGTATTGAGAGCACCTGCTGACTTGCTTGGCAAAAAATACTGCAGATTGTGATCAAAAGGGGAGAGACAAGGAGAATTAGTACAATCATTGTGTACTGTTAGGGATCAAACACTACTGTAGAGTTTAGTTGTCATGTAGGCAGTGATGTGGGTGGGCGGGAGAAAAGTCGTAGCGTTATATGATACAGATGGAGATTTATCTTTTTTAGTGAGAGACATTCGGTGTGAAGTTTGCAGATGCGTCTACTATGAAAGACAAGTATCTATGCTTAAGCATACATATTCCTGATTAGGAAACTAGAAGAAGTGTTGGAGTGGTACACTTTCCGTCTCTTTCTCTCCATCATTCTACTGCCATTTCTCTATACGTTTAATTCTCTATCTTTACTTTGTAAGGTATAATTGAAACAGAGAGATGGAAACTGAATAGAGATGTGAGAAATGAGAAGAGGTATGAATAGCTCAAATTAAAGTGCGAGACAGATTAGGTACCTCGTTATCGATGTTTCTGTATATGCAGAGACCTTTACAAAATCATTGATATGTAACTAAAGTTTCGAAAAAGCACACTTGTCTATATCGCGCCAGACAGTACATGAACACTGCTAGAGTAACAGTGGTGATGTTACTCACCTTCCTCTTCAACCAATGCCCTAAGCACGAGGTGCATACAACTCTCACTGATGATTGCCTACACCTTCCTATATCTGCTAGTATACCAGCATGCTTGTCTGTCGCTAAGCCTATGGCGTGCTGCTTAGCCGTGCTTGACTGGTCGCCTTAAATAGCTTTGTAACCTTAAATCTCCAGTCTTGCAGCATTCGCCATCTCTACATCAACCATGCCGGGAAAACCCCTCCACACGGATGCTGAGGTCTACGACTTCGTCCTCGTCGGAGCCGGATCAGCTTCTTGCTTAATCGCGTCACGTCTCTCGCAACAGCTACCTGACCACCGGATTCTTGTTCTAGAGGCTGGAGAACATATCCGAAATGATCCTAAAGTGCAGATACCTGGTCTAGCCACGAGGCTACTGTCAGACCCCGCTTACGATTGGCGATACTCTTCTGCGCTGGAGCCGGGTTTGTATAACAGGAAGGTTGACCATCCCAGGGGAAAGCTGGTGGGTGGTAGCAGTGCAATTAATAGTCACAGTGTGGTGTTTCCTAACCACGAATGGCATGACCGTATGGCGGAGGAGCTTCTGTCAGATGCGGGGAGAGAAGAGTGGGGCTCACGGGGTATGAGTGATTGCTACAGAAGATGGCAGACTGAACAGTCCAGTCCAGCAGTAAATGACAATGGGGCATCTCCGGACCGTGTGAAAACATCATACCCGCGTACCTGGGATCTGCTTCAAACTCGGTGGGTCGAAGCTTTTGAGGAGCTTGGTTGTCCGACGAGGGCTACAGGGTTTACTGAGAGCTCCGCCGGAGCAGTCAATGTCACCAACGCGATTGATTCTTCAAAAGGCGAACGAAGCCATGCAGGTACAGCATATCTGGAACCTGCCTTGGGACGTGGCAATGTTACATTGAAGACTGGCGTAAAGGTCGATAAGATTGCATTCGATGAGCCATTGACTGCTGATGGAAAACTCAATGCGAGAGGTGTCCACTACACATACAAGGGGGAAGAACATCTTGTCAGTGGCCGAGAAATAATTCTCGGTGCAGGCGCATTCGAGTCTCCCCTTATCTTGGAACGATCAGGTATCGGATCCAAAAAGATTCTTGCAGACGCCAATATTCCCATCCTGTACGAGCTCCCAGGGGTCGGTGAAAACTTACAGGATCATCTGAACTGCAGCTTGTCGTGCGAAACCCAAGATGAAATCCCTACTCGTGACGAAATAATGCGAAACCCCGAATTGCAAAAGGCCGCATTGTTGGAGTACGAAAAAAGCCACACTGGTCGAGTGTCCGAAGGGGCCGCATATAGCTTTGCCTTTACACCACTACAGATGCTGGAAACCCCATCGGAGACACAGGAGCTTATCAACATAGTCGAGCACTGGGTGAAGAACGAGAGTAACCCAAGTCTAAAGACCCAGTATTCCATCATTCAGAAGATAGTCGAAAGTCCCAGTGAAGCAACGGCCACCTTATTCATGCTGCGTACACAACGTCACAAAGATGCTGATTCACTTCCCAAAGGCACACCATCTGTTGTCGATGGCAACTACATAACCGTTGTTGCAATGCTGGCCCATCCCTTTTCGCGCGGAAGCTGTCATACCTCGCCTACTTCTTCAGATCAGCCCGAGATAAGATTCAACTACCTTTCTCACCCTCTCGATACGGAGATACTGGCTCGTCACTTGCGTCTCATTGAAAAGCTCTTCCAGAAGCCTACCTTTGCTGCCATGACAAAGCCGGACGGAAGAAGATTGCCTCGAAGCTTCCCCCATCCGGTAACATCACTCGAAGACGCGAAAGGCATCCTCCCAATAAACTCCGCGACGAACTACCATCCGTGCGGTACTTGTTCTATGATGAGGGAAGATCTAGGTGGCGTAGTTGACGAGCGGCTTACTGTATACGGGACGAAGAATGTGAGGATTTGCGATGCGAGTGTCTTGCCAATCATCCCACGGGGGAATATTCTGACCGCTGTCTACGCTTTCGCTGAGAAAGCAGCCGAGATAATTGTTAGAGAGACGAAATCTGGTCTTCTTTCACGCCAAGGCACATGATCTTGACTTCGTCATTGTTCACTACTATGGTAATAGATGGAACTTGGGCGACTACTTCCTAGGTAGCACAAAAAAAGCAATATGCCTGGCTTTGATGATCCTCACTACTGTGTCTCCAATTTGGAAAAAGGTGTCAGATATGCTCTTGTCTAGTTACCGTTTCTGTCACATAGTAAGGATTGACATCTTTGGCTACCACTAGTTAGGGCAGCCAGAGCAACATGTGGCTTCAGCTACACCCAATTTCAGCCTCCTCATGGGCTGTCAGCTTGATACAAGAGTGCCAGAGTAACAGGTAGTGCTAGGCGTCACTCAGCTACTATCCCTTTGGTGTTGCCCGTCCCACCTTCCGGCCCGTCTATCATCCGACTGCGGCTGACGAGCGACAATAAATGGTTGGTGTGGCGTGCCCCATCCACATCATATCATACATATGTGGACTGAAACAAGTGGACAAGAAACTGCCCTGGTTACCAGAAAAGTGTACCTGGTCACAATTGGTTGTCTCTAACCTTACTCCCATGCACTTGGATTATTGTGTGAAGTTAATATCAGCTTTAGACAGCTACGTAAACCCGCGAACCCAGACAAACTTGCAATTGGAGCTGCACCCCTTTTCAGCACCATTTACGACTGGGTGCCAGTGTGATATTGGAGATCCAAAGTCGTGTATGCAGATGATAAGGGGCTTCACACACTCACGTGGCCTACTGTATGGTCAATCGACGGCTGCTGCCTAACAGCCACAATGCAATTGCTGGCAGCATCCTCAAACGATACAGCAGCTGGGCCAACGACAATCAGCCACTGTCGCTAATGTGGGACACGAGCCAGGAAACAACATACATGAGGCTGTGGTGTTAGTTTCTATTCGTGGGGACTTTGAAGCAAAGCCAGAGGGCCTGCTGCAGGTACGTACTCAGCCGCATGCAAGTTGCTCAGGGGTTTATGCTGTACCGTTACCTCATGCAAGGAGAGTTCCGGGCAGACTTACTCGAGAAGCGAGTGCGCCGTGGACTTAAGCTGTGCAACGGCATTGCCTAGCGAAAGTCTTATTATTAGTTAGCCTCGGACCTACGTACATACCGAAGCATCGGAAACAGACTTCAGCGCAATTCCCCATAGTCATTGTAGCTGAAATACTAGCGGCTAGCGCGAAGAACAGCCAATACGGTTGTGGAGTGAACCGATGCACTCTTGTCAAATCTCCACAGTCCTGTGGCGGTTCGTATTTTTGTACAGCTGCAGGTGTTGATTTCGGTACAGGTCAGCACGATGTTTCCAACGTTGGTGTCAGCTTGTCACTGTCCCATCTCTAGTGGGCGCCAGGCGGGAAGAACGACTTAGGTGACTATGCTATGCTAGACGTGGTCGCCAAAATAGCAGCCACTCGGATTTGAGGCTCAACCCCTTTCGCCCTTGTTCACTACCGTGTGCACGACTTCGTCCTCGTTCATAATCCTACTACCCCTAGCATCGTTGTCTCTTTAAGCTGACCCTATGCAATCCAGATAAACATTTATGGGGCTTCAAAAAAGGGTCATTAAGAAACCAATAACCCAATAGTAGAAGCAGGAGCCCACGATAGCCTTGCTGCGCCGCTTTGGCATATCTGTATACGGGCAAGCGTGCGCTAGACGCCCCAAATGGGGGACGCTAGGGCGAGAATGAATGTGGCGCATCCCCTATGAGGGTCTGTTCTTTGGCGAACACCATAAGCGAACACGCATCTTGGTCCTGGCTTCAATCGCTGCGGGGTTGAACAGCATTTGCCATGCTAGGCGCTACCACGTATCTCGCATTGGACAGGTTTGACAAGTACGAACTGTATTTGAAGTCTTCCGACAATGTTCGAGCGTAAACGCTGGTGGCTTCGCTGTCTGTCTGCTGCGAGCTGATGTCAAGTCTACCCACCAACTCAGACTCGAGACGTACGAGGGACGCACGAGTATACGCGATGCCGATCTTGAAGTTCGCGCTATTGACGGCTCAAAGCGCTGAGACCATAGAGTCTAGGCCTATAGACAGGCAATACTGGTGCCATGAACAACGACGCTTCACCCAACTAGCACTCGGCAGCTAGCACTCGACTCCAACGACCTGGCAATGTGGAAATACATCCACACAGAAAGGGATGTCTTGAATTCCATGACTCGCTTTTGCGACTCATCCCATGCACAACGGAATACCCGGATGTTCAAGTCGTTGCCTGTGGAATCGAAAACTCACGAAGCTACTGAGCAAACAATCAATCAATGGAAGAAGAGCTACCTCCAATGATGCAAAAGCAAGTCTCCAAGTAGATATGGAGTCTCACAAGGCTGCACAGATGTAGGGCATCAGTTCGAGTTTCAGCCTTGTGCCTGAAAGCTTGCATATCGTATTCGCAACGGCATCAGACTCAAGAGTGCCTAGCGGGTCTCGTTCAATGCGGTAGCGCTACGGGTGCAGATCGAATCAAGGGCACGATGGAAGCTTTTGCAACCTCAGGGGCAAGTCTGTCCGAGACCGAGCTCTGCTTGTTCAGGTGAGTATATATGTATCATTGTTTCTCTTCATACATTCTCCATCTTCACGATCCTCTCAATCAATCAACATCTTTCGCACTCTCGAGTGACGACGACATTCCTTTTTTCCTTATCAACTTACCCCAGTCATTCGTTATCCACGATCTTTATTTATACGTAATACTTAACTCTACTAATTCATCACAATGAAGTACGCCATCATCTTCGCTGCCACCGCCGCAGCCCACCAGGCCTACGGCGGATATGGTGCCGATGCTCACTCCAGCGTCGAGCCAAGCACAACCGCAACCCCCGTCGGTTACACCACCGTTGTTCCCGGCTATGGCAAGCAGCCTGTCACCGTGACCACCCAGAACCAGGCGTACCCCACTTGTGTGACTCCTGCTTATGGCGAGAAGGACTGTGCCAAGTGGGGAGAGGACACCTACGTCTCCACTGTCATCAAGGACTACGACAACAACTACGCTACCGTCACCAACACTGAGCAGCCAGTCGTTGTCTACCACACCAAGACGACCATCACTCACTCTGCTACTGGAACTGGTGGCTATGCCGCCCCCACTGGCACCGCCTCCAAGAACGGCACTGCTGGCTGCTGGTACGAGCTCTATGAGAAGATTGAGGAGGTTCCATACAAGAACCTTGGCCCCAAGGCTCTTCCCGGATACGGTGGCTCTGGTCTCTACACCAAGGGTGACAAGGAGCAGCCCGTTCACGTCAAGGAGTACAAGGGCGGAAAGTGGTCCGAGTACGATCACGTCTACTCCTATGGCGAGCCCAAGCCAGAGGTCAAGGTTTACGAGAAGCCTGGTGTCTACGTCGTCCCCAGCAAGGACATGGTAGTTGACCACCCTGTCGACCACCCTGCTGAAGCTACTACCACTGCCAAGGCTGGTGAGACCTGCACCTACGGTGGACAGTCCGTCACTGCCACTCAGACTGGCTACATCACCGCCCCCTACGCTGGCTACAAGACCAAGGTTGAGGGTGGCAAGACCATGACCGAGACTGTCATCGAGTACACCACCATCTACGCCTCGACCACCGGTACCTACGAGGTCACCAAGCCCACCACCACCGTCTACGACCACGACACTGAGGTCACCTACCCCACTGCCCAGCACTACGATGCTGGTGTCTACCACCAGCCAGCCCAGACTGTCACCATCACCTCTGCTGGCCAGGCTTACACTTGCGAGTATGAGAAGACCAAGGCTACTCCATCCCCCATGGTCCCTGGACACGGCAAGACCTACGGTGGAAGCAACTACGGCTCTTACCCAGCCCACAACAGCTCTTCCATTGCCTATGAGCACTCTTACCCAGCTTCCTCTAGCCCAGCTGCGTACGGCTCTCACCCAGCTGCTTCCACTCCTGCTGCCTACGGTTCCTACCCAGCTGCTTCATCCCCAGCTGCGTACGGATCTTACCCAGCTTCCTCTTCCTCGGCTGCCTACGAGCACTCCTACCCAGCTGCTTCCAGCCCCGCCGCTTATGGCTCTTACCCAGCTGCCTCCTCCCCAGCTGCTTATGGCTCCTACCCAGCTGCGTCCAGCCCAGCTGCCGTCCACTCCAAGCCAGCCCACTACGGCGGAAACAACTACGGTGCCTACTCCGCCTCTACCATGAGCACCGTCCCCGTCCAGGCCTACTCCACCCCCGCTGCCCACTACCCCGTTGGAAGCACCTCCTCTGCCCCCGTTGAGCACTACGGATCCAGCGCCAGCTCCACTCCTTGCGAGAGCTCCACCGCCCCTGCTGCCTACAAGACCCAGCCTGCTGGATACCCTGCTTCTTCCAGCCCAGCTGCCTACGAGCACTCCTACCCCGTAGTCTCCTCCCCTGCCGCCTACGGCTCTCACCCAGCTGCCTCTTCCCCAGCTGCTTACGGCTCGTACCCAGCTGCTTCTTCCCCAGCCGCTTACCAGCCTGCTCCCGCCGTCTCTTCTCCCGCCGCCTACGGTTCCTACCCAGCTGCTTCTTCCCCAGCTGCCTACCAACCCGCTTCCAGCCCAGCTGCCTACGGCTCGTACCCAGCCGCTTCCTCCTCAGCTGCCTACCAGCCTGCCCCAGCTGTCTCCACCCCGGTAGCTTACCAGCCCGCCGCTACCCCCACCCCGGCCGCCTACGAGAACACTCCTTCTAACAACGAGTACTCATCTGGCTCCGGTGCTTACGGCAGCGGTGACAAGTCGTCTGAGAGCTACTCTAACTACGCTGCTTACTAAAGTAACATAGTAGTATAGATATTTTGTTGTGTTTTTTTTTCTCTCCTAGAGTCGAGATGGAGTGGAGTTTGGAAAGTGTGGTGGAAGATGAAAAAAACAACAGAGAGAAAAAAGATGGAAAAGAGATTGAAATGTTGTATTTTTATTTTAAAAAAAATAAACAATGATATTCTAATCTCGTTAACATTTTATTTTTTGATCTCCCCCAAAATCTCATTCGTGTGACACTACTATCATTTTCCCATACCCTTCAAATACGCCTCCCACCCCCCTTCAGCCAACAAACCATCCTTACGCAACACCTCCTTCTCATTCCCCACCATCCACACCCTCAACCGCTCGCGAATCGCTTTATCCTCTGCGCCCAAGATCCTGACAGCAAGCAGCGCCGCATTCGTCGAATTATTAATACCAACCGTAGCCACGGGTTCACCTCGTGGCATCTGCGTCATACTAACAAGACTATCCCATCCATCCATATGCGTAGCCTTGACCGGCAACCCAATGACGGGCAGCGTAGTCCAGGACGCGCACATACCAGGGAGATGGGCAGCGCCGCCAGCCGCGCCGATGATGACCTTGAGGGAAGTCTGGGATGCGGATTTTGAGAATTCGCGGAGCCAGTCCGGGGTGCGGTGGGCAGAGGTGATGCGTGTGGTGAAGGGGATTTGGAGTTTGGTGAGGATTTCGAGGCCGGCGCGGAGGACGGGGAGGTCGGAGTCTGAGCCCATGATTACAGCGACGAGAGGGTCTTCTTTGCTGTTGGTGCCGGTGTTTTGGGGGTCGACAGTTTTACCCTTTTGGGTGTCGACAAAGTCGATGAGGGGTTGGATTTCGCGCTCGGCGGCGGCGAGCGTGGGTGCTGTTACGGTGATGTGGCCCATTTTGCGGCCTGGACGTGCGTCCCCCTTGCCGTAGAGGTGGATTGAGGCGTTGGGAGAGTCGAGGGCTTTTTTTGCTACCTGGACGTGGGAGTCTGGTGTCTTGCCGCCGAGGATGTTGAGCATAATGGCAGGTTCCCGGAGGCGGAGGTTGGATTGTGAGATTGGGAGGTCGAGGATCGCGCGAAGGTGAGCATCGTATTGTGAGATTGGGCAGGCCTCGATTGTGTAGTGACCGGAATTGTGTGGACGAGGCGCAATCTCGTTGATGAGTAGGCGATCGTCCTTGAGGAGGAACATCTCGACACCGAAGACACCCTTGCCTTCGAAGGCGCCGATAGCCTTCTTAGCCAGCTCTTGAGCTTGCTGTGTAATATTTTCTGATACGTTTCGTGGAGGCGCATATGTGAGCTTGCAGATGCTGTCCTCGTGTACAGTTTCTACGGTGGGAAATGTGAGCACTCCATCCTTGGTCTTGACAATCATGACTGCCAGCTCCATTCTAAAGTCAGCCCATCGCTCTGCGTAAAGCGGTCGCTTGCCCAATGCTTCGAACGCCGCACCAACATCTGCCTCGCTCTTGACCACAAAGTTTCCTTTGCCATCATAGGCTTCTGTCTTGCTCTTAAGCATGAAGGGATATCCATACGATGACCCCACTTCTTTGAGTCCCTCGATTCCTTTACCCTCAAGATCAATACTGTCGGCGACATCGACTCCATGCTCTTTCAGATACTGCTTTTGCGCATATTTATCTTTGATCGTTCGCAGTGTCTTCCAACTGGGTTCAACAACGACCTCTCCAGCAACCTCTTCGAGCATGTGGGTGTCCACGTGCTCAATTTCCACGGTAACGACATCGGAAGATTGCGCAAGTTGCTTTACAGCAGCCGCATCCTTGAAAGACCCCTCAATGTGTCCACTGTGCGCCGAGATCTGCTTTGCGGGTGTTGCTGCCGCGTCCAGTACGTTGACTTGAATGTTTAAGCGATTTGCGGCTTCAATGAGCATGCGACCGAGTTGGCCTCCGCCCAGTACACCAACTTTGCGAGTGTCGACCATTTTGCAGATGTTGATGTTCAAGTCACTGCCGTGCTGCAGTGACTAGGTTGGGTCATTACGTGGGTGAGAGTTGCTAGCGCTCTGGTTGGTTGGATGCGGGGGAACCGCAAGAAAATTTGACACAAAGATCCCGACATCAGTGATTGTATCCTTGGTTACCGAATGCGGAAAAGTAGTCCAGTAAAAAGTTGTACAGTACTAAAAACATTGCAATACATCACTAAATACGCCTGTTTCACGATGGGGTACTGATATTCATGGGTTGACCATGAGCTCGAAGAGCCCGTTCGTATGCTTTCATTTTATGTTGAGCATCGAGTATCTTTTTATAGGCCTTCAAAGGGCCATTCCTAGTCATGATGCACGCCTCATAAGTGAATTCCCATGACCTTGACCACGCCAAACCAGAGAAACCGAACCACTTGTAGCACACGCTTAGACCTTGAAACCACGAGACCTTCTGCGACCACGGGCACGCTCGAACTTGCGGCCCTTGCTCTCGACGTAAGGCTTCTTGCCAGAGTGGGGACCGAAGCCGAAGTGCTTGAAAGCCTCACGGGCGTTCTTGGGTCCACGGAGGAGGAGGGTGTTGGAACCAGTGGGGGAGCGAGTGGCAACCTCGTCGATGGTGAGGGTCTCACCACCAGCCTTCTCAATGCGCGCGCGAGCGGAGGCAGTGAAGCGGAGAGCCGCAACGGAGAGCTTGGGGAGCTCGAGCATGCGGTTGTCGTCAGTGACGGTACCGACCTGATCCTGAGTTAGCTAGTCATCGGGGGTGTAGTATTCGGAAGCCGTACGATGACAATGGTCTTGCCGTCGTGTCCCTTGGCGTTGGAGACGATCTTGGAGAGGGAGACCGGCTGTATCATGTCAGTTGTTATGTCGACAGGCTTTGGTGCCATTGGCGTCTTACGGGACGGTTGGTCTTGGACATCATGAGGCGTCGCAGAACGGTCTTGTTGAAGGGGGCATCGGTGCGGCCTGTTCACAGTTAGCACAGATTGTGCGCGCGATTCCAGTCGGAGTACTTACGAGCCAGGAACTTGTACAGACGCACCAACAGCTTGACGTAGGGGTTGGTGGACTTAGGGACCTCTGTATACTCGTCAATCTCTCTCCTCTCTCGGGCTCATGTTGCGTCTAAAAGACTGCTATCGCCAGCGCATTTCTGCGCCGACTCGACGGGGGGTTCACATACTGCGGTGCCCGTCTCGAACATGGTGGCGGTCGAGGTCAATTCCCATTTTGACTGATTTTGAGCGTGTTGTGCTGGGGGTTAGTAACGACTGAAGAAGTGAAGTTCTCGCGAACACGAAATTGCGAAATAGGCCAGACTTGGCGTGGTGTGGCCCGTGCGAAGCGAGGACATTGCAACTCCACCTGCACGCGCCTCCAAAGTGCCCTCGCTAGCGCTGGTCAGCATCTCCGCTGGATCTACAAACGGTGGATGACGTTTAGGACCCTGGGTTATCGTTCTCTGGTGATGTTGTCTGGATTACCAGTAGTCATACCATGTGGATAAATGTAGGGCGTTGGTATAGAAAAGGGAGAGACATGAAGCGAAGCTTGAGAAGTCCAACAAGCACTTTTTTCTTCACTATCTACCTCGAAGCTGATTGACTGGGTTGACTTGTTCACACTTGAGGTTGCATCTCATCACACGAAAAAGAATCATTTGCTTCACAAGCATTATCATTATGTGGCTAGAAGGTATATACCTTTCGCTCGCAGTCGCTGTGAATGCCTGCAAGATCTATATCCGACAAAAACGCATCACTTCATCGTTTCCCTATTGTGCCCAAAGCTCCATCCTGAACCAACGAGCTTCCCAAAGCAGGCTCACTCTGGCTGAGAGAAACCCACTAGTCTATATGTATCATACCAATCACCATACACCTCGAGCCTGCTCCAAGTTGACAATAAAAAGACAAGAAAAGAAGAAGAAGGCGCGACATGGTAGCAAAGTGCGTCGACAGACGTGCGGAAGACTTCTGATAGCGTGCACTAGTTATTGAAAAGCGCTTTATACAGCCTTGTCGCCAATGAGCTTGCCAATACCGTTGTAGACCTGGTTGGTTGACTCGGGGGCATAACGTGGTCCAAGGGAGCCAAAGATGAAGAACATGGAGATGATGACGGCGGTGAAAACCATGAGCTTGCGGAGAACAGGCCTGCTGTGGCCGAGCTCTTGCCACTTCATGCTACCCTGGCCGAGGTACTCCTTGAGCTTCTCACCACCAAGCTTGTAGTAAACGAGGCCACCGAGCGCAATGCTGTAACCAAAGGCCTGGAGAAGACTGACGGGGTCCTTGAAGAGGAACATGGAGGCGAAGACGAGGAGAATGTCCTTGAGTACACCGGACAGAGTGAGGACGAGCGACGAGGTCTTGCCAATCTGGAAACTTGTGAGCAGGTGTGTTTTGTGCAGGTGTAAACAATGAACGTACCAGGAAGACGACAGAGACGTTGAGCAAGAAGGCAACGGAGGCGTTGGCCAACAGGGTGAAGAGACCGACGCGGTCGATGTCAGCCATGGTCATCGAAGGGAGCTCAGTGAAGAGCAAGATGGCACCGTTGATAACAGCGCAGGCGGGGGCGTAGTAGTAGAGGGAGACGAGGGGATCCATCTTGAAATCGGCGCCGCTGAGCAGACGCTGGACCATGACCAAGCGGATAGCCTCGAAAGCGATACCAGCAGCCTGGAACAGGAAACCAGTCATGACAAACTTGATCTCACCCATCGAGGCAACAACGACACCAATGACAATGAAGGACACGTTTCCGAGCGTCTTCAGATTGACAGGCGAAACACCAAGACCCCAGGTGGTGAGCAAGACAGCGACGGGCATAGTAGCCTTGTAAAGTTAGCATCTTTGTGTTGACTGTAGAATCATGTCGACATACCTTGAGCATCTGAATAAAGGCAACACTCAGGTACAAGTAGGCCTGGTTACCGCAGATCAAACTCATGCTGAAGAAGATACCGATAGGGACAATAGCTCGCAGATAGACACGGCCGTTCATGGGCACCTTCTTTCTTGAGTCGAGGATGGTGGTGAAGCGGGCGAGGATTTGCGTCATGATAGTCGCAAAGACCAGATGCCATGTTGTGAGGAAGATTGGAAAGTCTGTTTGGGATCGCTGTCAGTATGCGCTTATGGGACAGGGGCGGGAGGTGGTAGACGTACGGAACTTGGCCGTGTCGAGGATGTACTTGTTGAAGACGATTGTGCTGGAGCTGAGCGTGATCCATGTGCTGCGTATCGATTAGCGTGCGTTGTGGAGAGGGCAGTGGTGTGTGAGACATACGCAATGTAGACGGCGGGATGGAAGGTCGGCGGCTCAGGCGCGGACTTTTGCGCATCGGGGTTGACGGTGGGCAGGACTGGCAGAGCAGTGTCGCGGGAGGCCTCGACGGAGGACCTCACCTTCTCGTCTTGAGACATGGTTGGTAGCTAACGAGGGACTGTGGATAGGCAGAAGGTGAGAGGGAGAGGGAGGGAGGGAGAGGGAATTGTCGGTGGCGGAGGTGTCGAGGAGGAGATGCGGCGATCGGGGGTGGGAGCAGAGTTGTGGTTGAGGTTGCAATGATGGGCGGACTAGCGCCGCTGACTGATGAGGGTCTTGCGCGTCAAGGGTAGAGTGAAACGGTGCAACACAAACGTGGCACAGGGTACGGGTCTTGGACGAGGGCTCTGCGCACTGGAGGCAACAAGGAGATGAGGAGCGACAGAATTGTTGGGAGGCAGCGTGAATGTGATGGTAATGGGTTAGGCGCTAGTGAAGGGAGGGGCGGAGCGGAAATTCAGCCAGAGGAGCTTGTACTCTCTAGAACGGGGGGGCGCACAGGGGGTGTCTCTCTGCCTCTACCCTACTGGGCAACGGTTGACTATTGTACTCGCGCCGATAGCAGGGAGCATGACGATTCCGCCGCGGGTGTGATTGCGGCGATGGCGACGTGAAACGGATCTGCTGTGGAGCCGGGCATTGGACGCGCAATCGGCCAGCGTTGCGAGCCTTGGTTCTGGCGGCGAAATTTTTGAGCCGCGCTGGGCAGAGTGGTGTGGGTGTGGGTGTGGGTGTGGACGTGGGTGAAAGGCGTACGTACGCGTACCGTGGCCGCCCTGCAGAGCCGCTTTGCATTGCAGGCACAGTAGACATGGTCCATGACGCGCGACATGGCAAAAGGGCAGGCCTAGCGACACCCAGCCATGGCCGTGGCAAGCCATGCAATAGGGGGGCGGGCATGCATCTTGTCGTTGAGCAATCCGTACACGCTTGATTACACCGTCGCACTAGCACGACACGCACAGCTCGTGGCCCGTGGGCCGTGGATCTGAAGCTGTAAGTCTCCAAGAGATAGATGCGGTTGCCCGCCTACTAGTCGGCTGAGAATATGGTACGGTACACACACACATAGGTGTACATGCACATGCCGTCAGTGTACATGCTACATGTGTACTTAGTTTGATCGCAGCATTATGCCCGTCTGGGTTGATGGATTGCCTTGTTCCCACGGGAGCGTGCATGGGGGGAGCACATATACACACACACACACACACACACACACACACACAGCACAGCACAGCACAGCACAGCAATCACCCGCTACCGCTACCGCTGTCGCTGTAAGTAGTAAGTAGTAGTATACCTACTTGTCTCGATACTCGACACCGTTGGTCGGCGGTGCACACGCGCTATGCGAGCAGCATCCAAAACAACAGGCAGGTGTTGTACAAAGTTGGAACCAATCGATGCGCCCACGAGCAGCCACGGTTGCTGCACTGACGGGGCCCCCATGGCGGCCTGCCCCTTTTCTGCCGTCGAGCCTCTCTTGGACATGCAGACGCTCTCCAGCCCACTCCTTCGCCGTCTGGCCCCTCCACTACCCTACCCTGGACCCACTTATAACAGTATCCTCCTTGGCGTCCCTAGTTCCTCTCCAGCTACTCTATATTCCTCCCACCCACGCCCCAGCACTTCTTTGGCCACTGCTCCTCGTAGCTTCACACATATACATGCTCAACCTCGCTCGCCAGACACTAAAGCGAGTTCCAAGTTTCCAAGAAATCCTCCAGGGCACCATGGGATCCGCAAAGGAAGAAATGTACGTTCACCGCCCAGCCCACCTTGCTCTTTTCCCCTCCCCTCTCCTCTCCTCTCCTCTCCTCTCCTCTATCTCGCTCAAACTGACAATCCCAAAGTTCTGTTGACGTCCTCGTCATCGGCGCTGGCCCAACCGGTCTGGGTGCCGCAAAGCGTCTCAACCAGATTGTAAGTCTACCCCAGTCTGCAACACGGCTCTGCCCTCGTGCTAACAACCCCAGGATGGCCCCTCATGGCTGATCGTCGACGCCAACGAGACACCTGGTGGTTTGGCCTCGACAGACACCACTCCAGAGGGCTTCGTAAGTATCCCGCCTGCCAATTGGCTTTCCACTCCTAACCACGCTCCAGCTCTACGATGTTGGTGGCCATGTCATCTTCTCCCACTACAAGTACTTTGACGACTGCATCGACGAGGCCCTGCCCAAGGAAGATGACTGGTTCACCCACCAGCGCATCTCCTACGTCCGCTGCAAGGGCCAATGGGTCCCCTACCCATTCCAAAACAACCTGTCCATGCTGGGCAAGGACGACCAGGCAAAGTGCATGGACGGTCTGATTGATGCCGCCCTCGAGTCTCGCGTGGCAAACACCAAGCCAAAGAACTTTGACGAGTGGATCGTCAGGCAGATGGGTGTCGGCATTGCCGATCTCTTCATGAGGCCATACAACTTCAAGGTCTGGGCTGTGCCCACCACCAAGATGCAGTGCGAGTGGCTTGGCGAGCGTGTCGCTGCACCCAATGTCAAGGGTGTCATGTACAACATCATCCACGGCAAGACTGCTGGAAACTGGGGCCCCAACGCCACCTTCCGCTTCCCCGCACGAGACGGTACCGGTGGTATTTGGATCGCTGTCGCCAAGACGCTGCCAGAGTCCAAGACACGATACGGCGAGAACAGCAAGGTGACCAAGGTCGATGCCGATGGACACAAGGTACACCTCAAGGACGGCACCGTCGTCAACTACAAGAAGCTCATCAACACCATGGCTGTTGACTCCCTAGTCGAGACCATGGGTGACAAGGAGCTCATTGACCTCAGCAAGGGTCTCTACTACTCCACCACCCACGTCATTGGTGTTGGTCTTCGTGGCGAGCGCCCAGAGCGCATCGGCGACAAGTGCTGGCTGTACTTCCCCGAGGACGACTGCCCCTTCTACCGTGCCACCATCTTCTCCAACTACTCACCCTACAACCAGCCGCAAAAGGACGTCAAGCTCGCAACCCAGCAGCTCGCCGACGGCTCCAAGCCCAGCTCCACCGAGCCCAAGGAAGGCCCATACTGGTCCATCATGTTGGAGGTTGCCGAGTCTGGCATGAAGCCCGTCGACCGAGAGAACCTGCTCAAGGACTGCATTCAGGGTCTCATCAACACCGAGATGATCAAGTCCGACGACGAGATTGTCTCGACCTACCACCGCGCCTTTGACCACGGATACCCCACTCCTTCGCTTGAGCGTGAAGGCGTCCTCACCAAGCTTCTCCCTGCCCTTCAGGCAAAGGACATCTTGTCGCGTGGCCGCTTCGGTTCATGGCGCTACGAGGTTGGTAACCAGGACCACTCATTTATGTTGGGTGTCGAGGCTGTAGACCACGTTGTCAACGGAGCTGTTGAGCTTACCCTCAACTACCCCGACTTTGTCAATGGTCGCAAGAACGAGGAGCGTCGTCTCGTCGACGGTGCCCAAATCTTCACCAAGCCTTCTCTTGCGCTGAGGAACAAGGGTGTTGACTAGACGCATACACAAGGAATGCTGGGCATGTTATGGATTTTGAGAGATGTTTACAGGATACCACGCTTATTTACGAAACGGACGGCATGGAATAGGGAGTCGGCGCATGTGTGCATGTTTGGACTCTAGGTAGATAGATGGTTGTTGCATCTGCACAGCATCTAGTCGATGTTGGCAGTGATAAAGGATAGACATTACCTTTTTGCCAAGTCACGCTTTTTCTTGGATTTGTTGTCTCTTGTGATTGTCTTGTCTTGTCTTGTCAGTGCTTTCTCTACTCGCTTCGTACCCCAGCAAACCCCCGTTCCTGCGTCCACCCATCCATTCATGCACATTCCATTTCCATGATCTACAACATTCCTCCGCTTAATTTAACCCCCACTCACCTTATCCCATCCGCCCTCCCCCACTAGGAACAAAAGAGCACATCACAATAACCACCCGACTGGACGACGTATACCGATGACGCAATCACATCCGCAAAAATTTAGAACAAAACCTCTCTCCCACCGGTTTGAATCCATGAATCATGCAACATATTCCAACTTACTTTGGGTAAGTAAATTCGGGAGAATTATAAGAAAGAAAAAAGTGAAATAACATGACCGCTCTTCATGATTTCCAACGGCGGCGGCGGCGCCCCGGTGTGAATGGGGGTTTTTTTTCATTTTTTCGGTCCGATTTATAGCATGTGTTTTTTTTGTTTTTTCTTTGCACTTTTCCCTGTCTGCGTATCTATAGTACTACTAGTTACTTGTATGATGATTAACCCCCCCCCCCCCCCCATTGCTAGCTATCTTCGCTAAAAGGAAGGAGAGAAGAAGAAAAAAGATAGTTATGGGTGTTTCGCGTGATGAAATCGAGTGAAAAACAGGGGCAAACGAAGTGTGTGATTTTGTGCAAGTTGAGAGACGAAAGGGGGGTTTTTTTTTTAAAAACTGAAAACTGGGGGAAATAATAACTAGTAGGCAAAAAAAAATGTTGCGATATGAAGGAAACGTGGGAGAAAAAAAATTGCTAATAAATCTGGTACTATCTGGCTTCTAGGTGAGGAGAGAAAGCTGATATGGCGCGTACAAGCATGTGCACGTGTGCTTGCATGTATACGTGATAGTGTAAAATATGTGGGGGGGGAAAAAACCATGTGTTTGGGAAATGAGAAGATGAGCAATGCGACATGACAAGACGCGTAAGTCCCGGGAGTTTGGTGTTTATTTTTATACATTATGTTCATGTGGTCTCACCTTATTCTCGATTTAATTAATATGGAAATGCCTTTTTTTTCTTCTAATGGGATTGTTTTCTTGGATGGGGTTTGAAGTTAAATGGGTGGTTTCGAGTTTTGATATGGTGTAGAATGAGAGAGATTGAGGGTGGGGATTCGGAGATATGCATGGGTACATAGGTAGGTTTGGAGGGCGGGATGCGGAATGCGGTGAGGAAACCAAAGAGTACACGTGGAAGTATGAGGCTTTTTTTGAGGGAAAGAGGCCCGGGATCGTCGATCTTTCGGTATCGCTGCTTTATCTGGATAGAGAGATAATGGAGAGCTAAGAGCCTTGGAGTGTAAGTAAGTATGTAATTTTAATGGTGCAGCTACTATATAATCACGTGATTGCTGTTTGATTCGTGTACATAGTACGTACAACAGGGCATTGACCACATGTATCTCATGCTTTGCTCGCCCTAAACTTCCTCAAAACCTCCCTCTCTTCTTCGTTTTGCGCAATGCTCTCCTCATCACCGACGGGTAGGCGTTGGTGCTTCCATTGCTTGCCTCCGGCACCGTACTCGGCGCTCACTTGTGCATCGCCTACAATCACCCATTTGTATATCGTCAAGCCTTCTAACCCGACAGGCCCTCGCGAGTGAATCTTGTTCGTGCTGATACCGACTTCAGTCCCGAATCCATATCTCTGCCCATCAGCCATGCGAGTAGACGTATTCCAGTATACGCTAGAAGAGTCCACGGCTGCGAGAAACGACTTGGCTGTGGGTTCTGATGTAGTCAGGATGGCGTCGGTGTGATGAGATCCGTGTGTATTGATGTGAGAAACGGCTTCTTCAACATTTGCGACGGTCTTGATAGCAAGAATGTAGTCCAGAAACTCGGTATCGTAGTCTTCAGGCCCTGCTTCCTGTAGCAATGCTGCCGAGTGAGGATCCAATTTGCCTTTGAGCGCGACCAGGGACGCATTGTCGCAACGAAGGGAGACGCCCTTTTGTAGAAGCGCTTCTGCAACGACGGGGAGACTGGTGCTGAGGGCTTCTTCCTCTACAAGGAGTTGTTCAAGTGCATTGCAGCCTGCAGGATAACTCGTCTTTGCATCAAGGATGATCTTGGTGGCCTTGTCGGCAGGGTAGTCGGAGCATAGATAGGTGGAGCATATACCGTCAGCGTGGCCGAGAACCGGGATTGTGGTCGTGTCTTTGACGTAACGGACTAGTTTATTGCCGCCGCGGGGAATACACAGGTCAATGTAGGTATCTTGTTTGAGGAGATCGGCAATGACATCGTGGGTTTGAACTAGTTGGAGGCAGTCTGATGGTACTGCAGTTGATGCCAAGGCCTTTGAGATGATGGACGCAATTGCCGCAAAGCTGTTGCTGGATTCGCGACCACCTTTGAGAATGGCGGCATTCCCGGATTTTATTGCAAGCGCGGAGATATTGGCAATGACTTCGGGTCGTGCTTCGAAGATGATGAGCAGTACGCCAATTGGACACGTGATTCGCGACAGGACCAAATTGTCGTCAAGTAGTGTCTTCGCAGTCGTCTTGTTGATGGGGTCTTCCAAGTCTCGTACATCCAGTATGCCCTGGAGCATATCCTCATATTTGCCCGGCTTGCCCAGATCCAGCCTCTTTACCAAGCTCGCGCTGAGCGTGCCTCCTGCTGCAGCCTTGTTGGCAGCCTCAAGGTCCTGAACATTGGCAGCTAGTACTTCATCCTTGGCATTCGCCAGTGCATCGTGGATGGCTGTCAGGGCGGCATTCCGCTCGTCGGTAGATAGGACGGCCAGTTTCCGGGACCCGAGTCTAGCTGCCTGTGCAACCTCGAGCGGTGTGGCGTTGGTCAGAGACATTTCTTCTCCTTGGGGGTTGCTTTTGCCGGGTGGTGGTGGTGAGATGTGGTAAAATGGCCAAAGTCTTCGGATGCGTGTGACTCAATTCAATATTGATGGAGTGACGAGGGGCCTAATGCAGGGTATGCAGGGTCTGTTTCCGCTGCGGATGCTATTGGAGATGCCACTGCAGGTCATACATATGCGGAGATGGCGAGGAAGCCTAAAAAAAGCGACAGGACTCGTGGTGGGATGAACGTGGTGGTGTTGCGGGGTCTAGATGCATGACGCCACACCCGCCCGCATGCGAACCAGGGTGTTCTCCTCTTCTCACACCAACCACCACCCTGCTGACCGCGCTCTTATTACTCACATCCTGGACCGCAGCCCAACTCGATCGCTGACAGCTTTCAATAAGTTTCCGGCTTCGTCATAGGCCGGGGGCTCTGGACACGCACCAAGATTGCGTGTTGGCAGCAGCGTCTGGCGGTCGAGTGCTCGGCAGGGGTTTGGTGTGGCTGGGTGCGCCTACCAACCACCTCGGCGTCGCCTTGCCAACCTCGCCCAATTCCATCCACTCCCGTATCGCAACAAGCAAGCCTGACCGCACTATCCCAGTTTCACTTGCAGCCCACTACGTAGGTCACCGCTCAGAGATGGCTGGGACTCTACAAAAGCTGCAGGGTCGCCGGCCACAGGGCCTGCCACCTCTGCACACTGCTTCCCGACCGCCTCTCAAGTGCTGAGAAGGTACCCTGTCGCACTTGACCTTCACGCTACTCACGTGCATACCCGCCAGTGCGCCGTAGACCGCTGTAGCGTCTCTTGCCATCATTCGTTTGACTGCGTCCGTCTTCCAATCTATCTCACACCACTATCGCTATCGGCCGTCACCTTCACTAAGATGCGTTCTACAACAAGGGCCCTCGCAGCTCTGCTCTCAACTGTTCTATACGTTCCCTCTGCAGCACAAACATGGTCCAACTGTAACCCGACCCTACGAAGCGACTGCCCTCCAGACTCCGCGTTGGGAAGAACAGTAAACATTGACTTCAGCTCAAAGTCCGACAGTTTCACTCCTCAGGGCAACCCAACCTATGGCTCCGATGGCGTATCCTTTACCATCTCAAAGGCTGGCGATGCCCCACAGCTCACTTCGCTATGGTACATAATGTTCGGCAGGGTAGACATTCAACTCAAGGCTGCACCGGGCGCGGGCATTGTTAGCAGCTTTGTCTTGCAATCCGACACCCTTGATGAAATTGACTGGGAATGGCTTGGTGCAGACCCTGATGAGGTTCAGTCAAACTATTTTGGAAAAGGTAAGATATGATCGAGTTTATCGAGCCATGCATACATCAACCTTTAAAGTTACTTGCTAACATCCATCCAGGTCAGACAACTGACTATAACCGTGGTGCTTTCCATTCAGACCCGGGTAGCCAATCCAACTTCAAGACATATACGATCATCTGGACACCAGAGCAAATTGTATGGCAGATTGATGGCAACACTGTGCGCACTCTTGAACCCGCCAACGCCAACAACCAGTACCCCCAGACACCTATGCAGGTCAAGTTTGGCTCCTGGAGCGGTGGTGACCCAGCGAACCCTGCCGGAACTATCTCTTGGGCTCGTGGTCCTACCGACTACTCCAAGGGACCTTTCACCATGACTGTCAAGTCCCTCAAGGTCCAGGACTACTCCACTGGTTCCCAGTATATCTACGGTGATCAATCCGGTACTTGGAAATCCATCAGATCCAATGGTGGTGCCATTTTTGCGGGAGGTAAAGCTCCAGTTGCGAACGCACCCGCAGTCACCGCAACAGCTAATGGCGCCCCTCTGCCTTTTGCTCCTCACCAGACCAACGCCGAGCGCCCCAGCGTTTACCCCTGGATTCCTGACCCGAACGCTACTCCCACTCCTCAGCCCACATTTGCAAACTATCCTGGCCTTCCGAGTGGGTGGACTGTTTCCAATACCGGAAAGGTGATTCCACCCAGCTCAGCCACTGTCAGTAAGCCATTTCTTCAGCAGTTCCTCCACTTTGCCACCAGTATACTGACCTGACTTTTGTAGATGTCCCCTCCAGGTTCCTCTATCTCATCGCCGCAAGCTTTGCCTACGGATTCCTCCGGCAATGGGCCTAAGACTGTAACCGGCTACGACGACCATGGCTTCACGACAATTCGCACAATCTTCCCCGAAGCCACGCCAGCACCCTCGGGTAACGCACCACAGGGCAACGCTGGAGAGGCGGTCCCTGCCGCTCCCTTGGCAGCAAGTTCTTGGACCCTTGTCATCTCGAGCATACTGCCCTGGGCAATTGTACTCCTCCATATTCCAACCTGCCTCGGCTTCTAGGCGAGTTGGGAGAACGTATGGTATACTGTGGACTTCGGACCAGCCTATTCTATCCTCGGTGCTGGTATCGTCGCGATGTTTGCATGTCTAATGAAATGCATTACGAAGGGATATATTGGTTTCAAAATCTCCATCAAATTGTGGGCGGGTCCTTGGCCTGACGCAAGCTGGAAGTGGAACTACAAGTTCAAGGGTAGCAAGGAGACGGCAGCGACGTATAGATCCATATGGGCGTCGCTCCGGTGGTTTGTTCTTGGAGCTTGATTTGTTTTTTGTCTTGTTTTATTGCATAGCGTCTGGTTTTGGTATTTTGAGCGTATTGGCTTTTTTCTTTGGTTTATAGCATACCTGCGGGTGATTGAGCTGATTGGGCTGCGGTTGATGTGGATTCATGGCCTGCTTTCATACGAGATTATAGAGTATAGGAGACGATGTCAAGTCGTAACGTAATGAACTTATTGTATTGTATCATCAGCATTCTCACCATTGACATTGTGCCCCATGAATCATTGAAGAGATGCCTCCCAATGGGTCTTGATTGCTTATATCTCTCACCCAGCAGGTCTTCAAACACACCCAATGTCCAACATTCATGCTCACCATTCCCTAATCAAAAAGTCACTCCAAACGAAAATCCCGTGCATTATTTTTTTAGTGAAGTAAAAATCAGCAATTCTAATATACAAAAAAAAGACGAACGCAGGATTTCAACCCCTCTTACAGTTTAGAAGAAGAAGAAGAAGATAAAAAAAGGACCCTGAACTGCCGAAGCATACCATTATGATTTTTCTGATTCCTCTTTTTGGTTTTTTTTCTGCCCCCTAACATATATACCGTACTCCTCCATTAGATTTGATTGAGTGAATGGTCCCCTTTTGAATTGAAACTTTTTTTCTGCGCTTTTGAACCGTCTCGAGGTGAGATGATGGATGTGGGACGGAAGAAGGACTTCTTCCCTCACTGTATGGCATACTTTGGTGGAGGAAAAGCAGTAGCCGTATTAACTCGATCCTCTCCTGGCTCTCGTCCAAGCAACAGTCCCCGAGTTTTTTTATGTTAGGTGAGGAGAAGTTGGACAAGGAGGTGAGAAAAGTAGTTTTCCCTGTTCCTTTCCTGCTTATTCTCCTTTCCAATTCAAATTTGTGATTCCAAGAGACATACTTCTCTCTTTCTCCACTGCGTGAAGCCTCTCGCTTGCAGACCGCCGATACTAATAACGACGGCTTAACCGCCACGGCCACCATATGGTTGATGTCTGAAGCCGCCGCCTCCACGGTGGCCTCCACCACGGTAATTGGCGCCGCGGACACCAGCGTTCTTAGGACCAGTGGGTGCATTGATGGGAGCCTGACCACCGCCAGAAGGAGGCTGGCTGGATCCCTGGCGAGACCGGTTGTTTCTGAAGCCACCACCGCCACGGCCACCGCTAGGTCCGGAGGGGACGTTGGGTGGAGGTGCGTCATCGTACATGCCGTCCCAACTTGCTGGGCCGCCTCCCTGGGCCGCGCCGTAGCCCGCGGGGCCAGAGAGTTGTTGCTGGCGACGAGCTTGCTGTTGTTCGTATTTTTGCTGTTCAAATGCTAGCTGATCTTGTGCTGTGTATGCTGGGCGAGGACCGGCGTTTTGTCCGCCTTGAGCATTCATCATGCCTGGGCCTCCGGGTCCGCCTGGGCCGCCTCCACCTTGCATCTGTTGCATCTGTTGCATTTGCATCTGCTGCATTTGCATTGGGTTCATACCGCCAGGACCGCCCATCATCTGTGGGTTTGGTGAGCCAGTGCCGCGGTTCATGCCTTGGTTCATCATCTGCTGTTGCATCTGCTGCATCTGCATCGGGTTCATACCGCCCATTCCGCCCATAGGGTTACCCGGCATCCCACCACCAGCCTGTTGTTGAGCGAGCGTTTGTTGCATAGATTGGAAGTATTGCTGCATCCGCTGCCAGTACTGGGCCATCATAGCTGGAGACATGGCAGTGTTGCTGCCTTGTGCTTGCATGTTTCCTCCGCCGTTCTCATAGCCGTTTCCTCCACCTTGACCACCGTTTCCGCCATCGTTGAACTTGTTGAACTTGTTGCCGCGACCGAACTTCTTGTTTCCGTCACCTCCATCGTCGTCGCGCATGTTTCCGCGAGGCTGGGCGCGCTTAACTTCGATTTGCTTGCCGAGAATCTGGAGTGGGCCGCGTAGTGTGGCATCTACTGCCGCATCGCCGTCAAAGGTAACGAAACCGAAGCCACGAGGGCGGCCCGTTTCCTTGTCCATCATGAGTGTGGCATCAACGACACGCCCAAATTGCTTGAAAAAGTTTGTAAAATCTTCCTCTGTTGCTTCTTGGCTGACACCGCCGACAAAGATCTTGCTGGTTCGTTCTTGTTCTTCACGAGGAATAGCCCGCTTTGGGTCAATCTGATCATTGTTAGCGAAGATTTTTTATTCGAATTGGTGGTTGACATACAATCTTGCCGTCTAGATAGTGCTCTTTGACCATGACGATATTGACGCATTTGGGGTCCTTGAAGGTAAGGAAACCAAAACCTCGAGATCGGCCAGTAGCAGAGTCGCGCATAACCGTACACTCGCTGACCTCACCAAATTGTGAGAAGTAGCCCTTGAGAGAATCTGTGTATCAGATATTAGTACTGATTATGTGTTGTTGCTTGTCGCAATGGTCACAAGGCCGACAAGTGTCAGCTCTCAAGATGAAAGACTGGGAACTGCTCCTAACTCAAGTCAACAAACGTACCTTCAGTAGTCTCCCAGTTCAGACCGCCGATGAACATCTTGCTACGGTTGGTGTCAGTACGTCAGTGTTGACATGGTGGATAAAAACAAGAGTACAAAGGGGGCATTGAGACGCATCACAGGTTGTCGACAATAGGTATCCAAAGGCCATTCGAGATGAGTAAACAGTGAAGATGATATCCGAGCAACCCGATATCCTGTAATGTCGAGAAGGCATAGGACAGTGATCCCAGATGTATGCGCAAAGTCACTGGGTTCCAGTCATGTAACCAATGTCCAGAGGAAGGTGTATGACAAGGGTCTTTGGCGGGTGAAGCGGGGAGAAGCGCATGGTTTCGGATACGGCGTATGGTTCGTCCAGTAATATCGAGATAGCCAGACTATAATGTACCCTGGCGGTCCTGAAGGCGTGGGAAGCCAAGTTGAATGTATTGCCTGTTTGTGTTGATGATTCAGACATAAGTTCGAGGTACCATCGTACCCTAGAACATATTGTCTCGGTGATTTTAAGGTACTTTGCACTCAGGCACCCTGGCTGTCCGATGTTGATTGTGATGATGACCGAATACAGAACTTAAGCGAAGCCATGTCCAACGCCGCATCCTAATCCCAACATGTCGAATCTTGTGGCGTAGACCAATCATGCAGACTAGCAACGCAAACAACGTACTCAAGATCGACATTTCGAGGTTCAAAAGTAGCCCTGCAAAGGCACAGTATGGTTCGGATGAAGCGTCTGTGTTTTGCTATGGATTCGAGTGCAGACGTCTGAGAAAGACATTCTTACAACTCGGTAGCTATCCTCTGCTTGCGTTGCTGGTACGCGCTATCAAGTACCTAGGTATATATCGACATGAGGCGCTGCCAACGTTCGGGCAAGCCACAAGAGTCCTCGCGAAAGGCGCGTTGATAGTTGTTTCTGAGTATCGCAGAGCCGTTGACCCGTGTCTTCCAGCTTCTTCCAACAACCAAGCTTGACGGCCCAACCCGTCATATTCAGAACGCTCGCCAAATGGGCGACGCAGATTGCAAATCTTCGCATCTTGTCAAGATCCTAAGCCTTCACACCAGACTGGCCAGTTACGACCCAAGGCGTTCTTGGGTAGTGCAAGTGCATGATAATCTCCAGGGCATGCTCCATAATCATGCGCCTAGAGAAATCAAGCAACTGATGTACCATTTTGTCGCTGTCTGATGTCCCAATACTACTTTTCATGCGGCCGATTATATTTTTGATCCTTATAACGGTATGTGTTCGGCAGGTGGGTGAGATCGTATCTCGAACGTGTGACCTTACCTTGTGATGCGCCTCTGGGATATTAATACGACATCAAGCATGCACGACTTACCCGTCTTCTTTTACGTTTATAGGTCCATAGTTGTCATCTTCCGCAGGTGCGTTATCAAAGGACTGTTCACCTCCAGCATTGAAACTAGATTGGCCCATCTGTGTGTCCTCGCCCGCCGCATTTTGGGCTGGCCAAGATGCTTCAGCATTTTGGCTGTGATTCTGGGTAGCATCCTGAGGCGGCGCGCTCGCAGATTCGGTTGGTGCTGGCTCTGGCTCGGCCTTGGGGGCAAGTGCAGATGCCGCTGGGGCTTGCTGCGACCTGGGCTCATCGTCATAACTGGCTAGTAGTTAGCATTGCGCAGAGTGGCGTCACAGAATAGCTGAACGCATTGCATCCGGGTCGATTGTCTTACAGATCGTCAAAAATATCGTCCTCGTAGTTCTCGTCGGCCATTGCAACGGCTGAAATGGGGGCTAGAAGTGATTAAGAAGTAGAGTTACAAAAGGACTGGGGTGATGGCAGTTCTTATTGAGCTCCTGGCGCGATGCTCTGATCAAAAGCTTCGGCTACCTGGAAAACTCAGTCGGAGAGGCAGATTGTACAGTCGCGAAAGAGTAAGGCGATGGTATGAGAATTAGGGGATTGACGCGATCGAAGGCGGGTGGGTAAAGGTGAAGGTGAGAGAAGAAGAGGCTGCCTGAGGTTGGGAGACGAGAAGCAACGGGCAGTCGCGCTAGTGTGGGCGGAGCTTGGCGTGACAGGCGCGATGGATGGAAAGCACGAGCGGCAGCGCCGTGGTCGGGCAACTTGGAGCTCGGGGCCTCGCAGCGGGGCGTTGTCGCGACACGATTTCAAGAGACGCATTCGATTCCACCATGGCTTCCAAAAAACAGCAGCAGGTTCGTGATTCTTCGCTCGTGTATGCGCAAATGCCGAGTATTTTCTGACACGTCGCCAGGAAATGGTGCAGGTCGGTTCGTGTCCATCCAAACCACCAAGCATACATACATCACGATACCCGGGGTAGCTAACACATCGCTTCCCTACACACAGACCGCTCCTCGTACGTTGCTATGCCCGAGCCGCACCCACACCGCCGATATTGACATTGATTGCGCAGTTCTGCCTCGCCCTTTTGGCGCACGACATCCAATACCGCTACCTCACCCACAGGCAAGAAGGTTATCGGCGCATCATACTCCCATGCCGACATACTCAACTTCAGCTCACTGTATGTTTTGTTGTAACCACATTCACACATGGCGCCTAGACTGACCGTCAAAGGAGCGTCTCTGGGTCGACGTCACGGCCTCGCACCCCGCCATCGGCTACGCATAGTCGCGAGTCGAGCATTGCCCCAGGCCGGTCAAGCAAGACCACATCGCCCCGTTCGCGCCCAACATATAGCCACTTTCTCAACGACACACAGCAGGACTGGAACCATGGCGATGACCCAGATGACCCCGACAACATGTTTGAGGACGATGAAGACGAATTTGGCCTACCGAGCATTGCAAATATGCGGAGAAAGGGCCGTCGCAAACAGCCGACAAAGCCAAAGGACCCAGGCGGCACCGCTCGCAGGGAAAGTCAGGGTTCGACTGCATGGCGGGCAATAGACAGTGGTGACATAGCCGAAGAGCGAGGCATACCCAACTACCCAACCGCCAAGAAGATTGAAGGAAAGATATTACGACCGCAATACCAAGAAATCCTGCGCGACCCCGCAAATTCTCTACATCTCATCGCACATCCCCCCGTAGACCCGAATGCGTCAGCAAAGCAAATTGAGGAGCACTCGGCCCGAACAACAAGAATCAACAAATTCAAGCGGATACTTCAAGCCAGCACCATCTCGCTTTCCGATTTGCGCGACTCAGCATGGTCGGGTGTGCCATCTGAAGTACGCGCCATGACATGGCAAGTCTTGTTGGGATACCTCCCCACCAGTAGTGAAAGGAGGGTTGCGACACTGGAGCGCAAACGAAAGGAATACCTCGAGGGTGTGCGGCAGGCTTTCGAGCGAGGGACTTCTGGTAGTGCAGGCGCTGTCGCCTCTGGCATGGCTGGGGGCGCCTCTTATCCTGCAACAAACCGAGGGCGTGGGCGTGGCCTGGATGAAGCGATATGGCATCAAATCAGCATCGACGTGCCTCGGACAAACCCCCACCTAGAACTCTATAGCTATGAAGCGACGCAGCGGTCGCTCGAACGCATACTATACGTTTGGGCCATACGGCACCCCGCCTCGGGCTACGTACAGGGCATCAACGACTTGGTAACCCCATTCTGGCAGGTCTTCCTGGGCGCCTACATCTCAGACCCCGACATTGAGTCTGGTATGGATCCTGGGCAGCTACCTAAGCAGGTTCTTGACGCTGTAGAAGCTGATTCATTCTGGTGTTTGACTAAGCTGCTTGATGGGATACAGGACAACTACATCGCCCACCAACCGGGGATCCAGAGGCAAGTGTCAAGCCTGAGAGATCTCACCACACGCATCGATGATGGGCTAGCAAAGCACCTCCAAAATGAGGGTGTCGAGTTCATACAATTCAGCTTCCGTTGGATGAACTGCCTTTTGATGCGTGAGATATCCGTGAAGAACACAATACGGATGTGGGATACCTATCTGGTATGTATTGTTGACTGAAATACAGACAAATGACTGACGTGTGTTAGGCCGAGGAAGATGGGTTTTCGTCTTTTCATCTTTACGTTTGTGCCGCCTTTCTTGTAAAATGGTCGGATCAACTTCGCAAGATGGATTTCCAAGAGATCATGATGTTTTTGCAATCATTACCTACTCGGCAATGGACCGAAAAAGACATAGAATTGTTGTTGAGTGAAGCCTTCATCTGGCAAAGCCTGTTCAAGGGTAGCGGTGCCCATTTGAAGAACACTGGCTCAAGAGAGATCGGTGTAGGGATGGGTCCCGACTTTTAAGAGCGCCGATGTTATAGGTTGAGTAGATAAATCGCAGCCATGTCGAAAGTGCATACACTGTAGCAAATTTGTGCACGGGTATTGCGAGAGTTTCTTCCGCGCCTGCCAAAAACAGTATCAATTCAAGATATTTGGCGCTTGCTTTTCCGAACAGTATTTGTTATCTCCGCACTACACCAATATCGGCTCAGTAACGAGTAGCAACGGGAATAGAAGCTACCCCGCCCTTTACCCCACTATACGTCACTTTGCCCATGCCTCGGACTTAGACACATAAAGTATCGTGCTCCGCCTAGTTCCATTACTCGAATGCCGAACTCGAATCACCAGTGTTTTCGAGTAGTACTACCCGGACTAGATATCACAGAGACCAAGGGCAGCATTCAAGATATTCAATGGCACCACCACCTCGCCCTCCGTTCACAGAGCTTCCGCTTGACAAGAGCGGTCCTCCAGGAAACGCATGGGGTCTCTACGGTGCCAATGATGAACTTGGTGCCCTCAATATGATCACTCCCTCTGTTGTCAAAGCCGCTGCACAAGAAATCCAAACTGGCGACCGTGTATCTCTGGACTGGTATCTTAATCTGCCATCTCACCCGTCCTTCAACCGGCCATCATTCTCCTGGACCATGAAAAATAAGGAGCATCCAGACGGGACGAAACGAACAGTAAATGACGATCATGTGGATTTCAATACGCAGGGAAGCAGCCAGTGGGATGGTTTTAGACATTACGGATACCAAAGCGCGAAAAAATACTACGGCGGACGCTCACAGCAAGACATTGAATCATCGCAAGTCATTGGTATCGACCGTGTAGCCAACTCCGGCGGCATCACGACCAGAGGCATTATCTTAGATTATCCGCGCTATCTCGAGAAGAAAGGCGAAAAGCAAGTAAACTCGTTGGAGGCAAACAGCATCACTGCAGATGTGCTGAGGGACATGTTGAAGGATGTAGGCGTTCAGCCAAGAGAAGGCGATCTGTTATTGCTGAGAACAGGCTTCACTCGGGATTACAACAAGCTCAGTGAAGCAGACAGAAAAGCGATCAAGGACAAGCCACCGACGTTCCTTGGTGTCCAGTCCGATAAGCAGAGTTTACAGTGGATTTGGGAAAGTGGATTCGCGGCTGTTGGTAAGATCTTTCTCAGTCTATACTTTCTGCTCTGCTCAACCTAGTCCATGTCGTCTCCATTTCTCATACCAAAAGTTCTCTGTGTTAATTGTCTCCTAACCGAATTATAGCTTCTGATGCCCCTTCTTTCGAAATGTCACCTTTAGTAGGTCCCCACAACGCCCCTGGCGGCATATGGACAAACGAGTCTTGGGAAGAAGAGATGCAAGGTGGTGGGTTGTTGCATCAATGGTTACTTGGTGGTTGGGGGGTTATGATTGGTGAAATGTGGGACTTGGAGGCACTGTGTAGTAAGAGCGCAGAATTGGGAAGAAACACATGCTTTGTGAGCAGTGTGCCGCTCAAGGTATGTTGGACCATCTCTTCTTCCTGGTTCTTCCAAGCCTTAGAGGTCACGTGAGTGTACTCACAGGAGAGATGGAAGGCACAAAAGAAGGAAATACTACTTGGTGGTACACGACGCAAAGCTAATCATAATTCATTACAGGTACCGGGTGGTGTAGCAAGTCCACCAAACGCTGTTGCTATCTTCTAAATTGGGTGGTATGTTAGAAGTATACACTTGCGGACCTTTATAGATTTTGCCAGGTTCAAGATAGAGTTGGAAATGGTCTAGTCGACGGCTATTCCATAAATTCCGGTAATCTTCCACCATATTTCTCCGTGTATCACTTCTACACAAAATATACGAGATGGCCCGCTTCCCCCGGATCGTTGCGGAGTGTACAATTTAAGATGTTGTGCTGGTCTTAGAATCGATACTTACACGGGCGCACTGCCCTTCGCACCCTTTCACTCTTTCTTTCTATCTTTCTTTCTTTCTCGCAATCAATCTGGAGTAAGTGCGTACACGCTGTGTATCGATCTCGGTGAAGGTGAAGGTGAGTACAATTAACATTATGTACGGCGGTCATGTGAAAACATGACGCACTAGGGCTTGCACAAGTTGAACAGACACACACATATATATAACAATGCAATCACTGGTGGGATCACCTTCATATCCAATCCCCAATCTTGAAACAAAGCCAAGCACGTATACTTATATACACAACCAGAAAGGGGTGGTTAAAAAGCTTGGAAAGACGCACAGCCACTTTTGCAACCCTGGTTTCAATTTCAACATCACGTAAGCCCTAACCCTAAATCCAGAGATGTACCACTTTGTATGGAAACTCTAAACTCTAACACAAGGGTTTAAATGTCTACCTTTCGTCCATCGTATTTTTATACTTTTGCCTTTTCGCTTCTCTTTCCTCATTTCGCCAAGATATACCCGACTCTCGCAAAGAAAACAAGATGAAGTACTTCACTTTCGTCACGATTACTGCGCTTGTTGCGTTTGCGACTGCGCACCCTCCAGCTCAAGGTAGTGGACAGAAAGCCGCCGCTTGTAGCAGGATGTGTGCTGGGCCTTCATTGTCGTGCAGTGATGGTGAAGTAAGTCAAACTTTTTTTCTTTTCTTATTTTGAGATTTTCGGCTCTTCTTCTTACATGCTTTGTGTTCCGTACATGCACACTATTTTTTTTCAGAAGCTAACATTGTGGCAGTTCGTCCAACAGCTTGGTGTAAGTATTACTACATTCCATGCGGAGAGACTACGTTGAACGCGCAAACAACGTGGGTTTGAGAGTAGACCGGGTGACCACAGAGAGAAACCTTTCAAACCCAAGCGCATGGTAAACGGGTTCAAAATAAACTAACATGCCGTATAGGAATGCTACACTTGCTGCCGAAATTCGTAGTTCCCTCACAGTGTCTTGATGGTGTGCACTGGTACTACCGTCACACGATATAAGCCCGATGGCAACGGGTTTACGCATGCCTACCATTGATCGAAGACATTACCGCGTTTTTTCTTCGTACATACTAGCTGGTTAAATTTATAAAACTGTGTACATTGAAATCTTCTACTCGATAACAAATTGCCCAACCCTCCGGCATCTCAGGTAGCAACGGAATACACTTCGCTATCAAAGTTTTATCAATGTTCATCACATTCAAGCTTTCCAAAACTCAAGTCCAATTTATCTGTTCACCCAAGAAAGCTGTTCAAAAAAAAAGAAAAAAAAGAAAACAGGATACGAATGCGCTGCTCGTCCTGTTCTCCTTGCCATCCATCTCCACCACTCCCAGCCCGATCTTACTCAGCCATAGGAAAAAAACAGCAAAATGAACCACACCATCCCAACCCTCACAAACTTACCCACCACACCACTCAACACTCCCATAAACACTCATGTATCGAACTGGAATCGAACAATCCAGACACATGCGGCAACACGTGAAATCTACCTCTCTTTTCGAATCTTCCAATAATCAGGCACATGTGGCTATATAGTTTCCCTATTTTCCATCTTTGATGTAAAAAGAAAAACCGACCTCTGTGTTTTTGTGATTTGATTTACTAAGTGACGTTTGTGGTTATGTAGGGATTGAAGATGAAAGTGTGAGAGGGATTATTGTCGCTGATGGTGGATGGAGTGGTAGAGGTAAGAGGCGAGCTATGAAGAAAGAAAGAAAGAAAGAAAGAAAGAAAGAAAGAAAGAAAGAAAAAGGGGATTTTTTTCCAGCTAGATGATCTGGAGTAGGGGAAATGAGTGCGAAACTACCTTTCTCGCCCCGCAATAATGTATGGGTTCGTATGAGAAGTCCTTGGCAGAGCTAGGCATGTGTATAATATGCTAACAGTCATGATATAGATACTTGTCGCATCCAACTTCATACTACAACTTGAGCAAAAAAAAACAAAAAACAAAAAGCGCTCAAATCTTATCCTCACAACATTTGGCCTCAATTCTTCAACTTTCAAGTATACCGCTCAACCTGCTGCTCACACCACTCCCAAAACGCCTTTGCATTTTCCTTCCCTTCCTCGGAATAAAAATCCTGTCTCAACGGCATTATGCGCCCCCAGGGCACAACCCACTCGCTCTCCTTCAGCTTCGCAGCTTCAGGCGCCAAACTCGCAAAAAGTTCCGTATACGCACCGTTTATAACCGGATGCGTTATGAGCTTGACAATCAACCTCTGCCATATAGGTATGTGATTGGCAAGATCCGTCTTGAGATTCCCAGGATTGAGTGGCTGAGCAAAGGGGGGGAGATGTCAGTAAAAAGGAAAAGAAGAAGGAAAAAATACACACACATGTATGGAATCGATCTGGATCAAAGGCAAACATGAAAGATACAATCCATGGAGGTAAGAAGAAAAAAAATGGAAAAGAAAAAACTTACAATACTGACCACACCTTCACCCCCATACCTTCTCCGAAACTCGAGGGCGTGCAAAATGTTCCCCCCTTTACTAACCGCATACTTGGCAGTCGTCGAGGTATTCTTGTTATAGCCCAAATTCTGCATATCCACCCCTCCCTTTGGCGCACTTACATCTGCCGCCGAACTCGACACCCATGCCACCCTCACGCTCCCCGCCGGCTCTTTCTTTGCCGTCGCAACCAGCAGCGGGGTAAGCAGTTTTGTAAAGAGAAACGGGGCAATGCAATTAGTCCCGAGCTGGATTTCGTAACCCTGTTTCGTTTTTGGGCCTAGCGGGGTCATAAAGACGCCTGCGTTGTTGATGAGGACGTCTAGACGGGATTCTTGAGCAAGGAAATTTTCAACGGAGGGTTTTATGCCTTCGAGGTCGTTGAGGTCAAGGTGCAGATGGGTTAGTTTGCCTTTGGAGGATGGATGCTGTTCTTTGATCCACGCGAGCGCTGCTGTTGTTTTCTCCGTTGAGCGCGCGGCAGCGTATACGGTACCATTGCGCGAGTAAAGGAGGCGCGCTAGTTCTTTGCCTATGCCGGCGGAGGCGCCAGTCACGATGAATACTTTGTCTTTAAGGTCGGGCAGCGAGTCTTCAGTGAAGGTAGGTGCTGGGGGGAACATCTGGCTCAATTGGTTACCCATTTTGACTCGAGGTTTCCTGGACAGATCGTATGTTGACGATTAAGCTTGTAATATCATGGTGATGGCCTTGAGAAGGTATTTGAATACCGTATCCCGTCCCTCTGATCTTCGGAAGGCCCGGCTCTTGTCGCCCGCCAGAAACGGCCCGGTTCAAAACAGCTTGTCAGATATCATCCCAATTGGCGAATTCAACAAAGATAATTGCTCAATCTCCAATGACCAGATACATTTGCTGACCTGCATAGCATGCAGTCAGTTCCCTCAGACAACGTTGTGGTAGGGGGTCAAGCGCAAAGTGGGCCCATTAGCGTAGCTGGAGAGCCTAGCCTTGGCCGGCGGAGAAGGAGATGTGGAGGTACAAGGATACAAGGGTGCTATCCAGTCACCTGCCTGGGAACTAAACGCATAGCCTGTCTTTTAGAAAAGCTTGAAATGTGGAGTATTGAAGTCGGAGCTGAGATGAACCACATCGTTTATATACAAGCTGGAAGTAGTCAACGCTCGATACCATCACAAAGCCGACAGGCAGCAGTGGTGGGGTAGCAATTTCGAGATGATTGCAACTCAGTTGGAAGTGCTAGAGGGTACTTTGATGGTATGCGGACATGGTAAACATTGGATATATCTTACTTGTTTGTATCCCTTCTATACATACTGCCTGAAAATAATTCACTCTTGGACCCAGGGTCTACTTCTTGTTGGTCTTTCCCATAGCAAGCAGCGCATCCTGGTCCCTGATACCAGCCAGCTGTCCTTGTTGCGCACGTTTGACTGTAAGCGCAGCAATGAGCGCAGCACCAACACCGGAACCGTCCTCGGCAGGTAGCACCTCAATAGGATCGTTCTTGCCCTTTCCATACTTGGCTGGCCAGTCCATGATTTCCTTCAGTGCCTGAGCTTGACGGATCTTGAAGTGAGGGTATTTGCTGAATACGGAACCGTCAGCACCAACATGCACCTCGCTCCATTTCTTGTGCTTGCAGATAGCAGAGACACCGCAGGCAGTCAGACGAGCAGCGCGGGTACCAATAAGCTCAGCAAGTCGGCGGATTAGTTCGAGTTCAGGCTTAGTGCAGGTGATACCAAGTGTCTCCTGGAATAGATCGGCCGTATCTTGCAAATTCTCGAAGCGGTCTTCTTCGATCTGGGAGAGGAAACCAGCATCAAGAGAGTAAGGCTTGTCGAGTTTGCTGGCGTTCTGGCCTTGGAACATGGAGCATTCTGTACCCTTGTGAAGATCCAAGAGGACTAGACGGAAAATCTCGCCAAGGTACAAACCTGCAACCATCTTCTCAAAAGTCTGTTGACCTGGCCGAGGCGACTCCTTGTCAATTATAACGTCGTACTTTGTCCGTGGCAGAACTTGATGTTCGTTGTCAAAGGCGCCCCATTCGCAGTTGATAGCCATTGGCAGTTTTGGGTCCAGGTTCATGTGCTTCAGCTTGGGAATAGCACCACACTCCTCCATGTAGGCGGCGTTGCACCCCGTACCGAAGATGCAACCAATTTTGATGCTGGTATCGGTATACGCTGAGGCAATCATGGTACCAGTAGTGTCGTTGACCAGCGCCGCGAGCTTGATAGGCACGCCGCGTTCCTCCAGAGCTGCCTTGAATCCAGGCACAACATCTACACCTTCCACGCCTTGTACATCGAATCCCTTGGTCCATCGCTGTAGGACACCGTGATCAATAGCATCTTGCGAGACAGGGTACGAGAAGGTGAAACCGAGGGGCAGATCGGCGAGCTGTTCGCCCTCGTGGTGGTACTCGATGAATTGCTGGAGGCAGTCGGCGACGTAGCCCCATAGCTCATCAGCAGTTCCAGTCTTCAGCTCCTCGGGCATACGGTACTTTGATTGTATAATCTCAAACTCTCCCTTCTCTTCCGTCAGAGTAACCTCGCAAACACGTAGGTTCGTACCGCCCATGTCAAGCGCAAGATATTTTCCGGTCTCGTTGCCATCGGGAAAGGCCATGCACCAGGTCGGAATCATAGGCTATATGTGTCAGTGTTCTGCTGCCAGCGCTGCGAGTGAGGTGCAACTCACGATGCTTCCACCTTGCTCTGATAGTCCCTTCTCGAGCTCATTGACAAAGTGATCCGAGATGTGCTTGAGCTTTTCCGTGGAGACGACAAACTGCTCCTCCAGCTTCTCAATCTGCTCCTTCAGATCCCGGGGCATGTCCGCCATGGAACCTAGCACAGTTGTCATTCCCTCAGTCTTTGTGGTAGCAGGTTTGGAACATACCCTTGCGGGAAGGGGGTTTCTTTGCGCCTAGCAACACCATGATTGCAGATGTGAAAGTGAAATAGGTATGACCGGTTTTATCGTAATTTATCGTAATAGGCGTTATGTGTCGAGACAAAAGTTGAGGCTAATAGGTGGGGAGCTTCAGTTGCTTGTCAGTGTCGGTACAATGACGATATGCCTGTGGAGATGCTAGGACTGAAGGGAACCGCTCGGCCGTCATGTTCCGCGGGCAATCCCACTTTTTGTAGACGAGATTTGCTTTCTCCACCAGCCCAGGTTGCTTTTGGAAGTAGTATGGGGAGAGCTCAGCTTACCGAGACTGTGTTATCATGCACCGTCCACGGTCAAGTCCGCCAATGGCTTGTAAGGATTATTCAACAAGCGTTCAAGCTCAATCGGGGTTGATGGGGACTGAAGAAGAAGAAATTGTAGGGTGCAATTGGAGGAAGCGGAATCGGGGAGGGGGGGGGAATGGATACGCTCGAAGCCATGTTGAGCCCCGCCATCCCACGTAACATGGCTGGACACGCCTCCGAGCTTGGAGTGCCGCAATGGACCCCGCCACCTTGTCCACCGCCTTTGCTCAATCATCCTTGGCTTCGGACTCGATGCTTTTGCTTCGTACAGCACCTCACCGCAACACATTTGCGTGATTCTCAACCGGAGAAGCTCTGCGCATTCGGCATCACACACTAGGAGTCGCTTGTTTTTGAATCGTTATTTAAACATGAAAAGCCAGTATCTGGATACCCAGACACCGGCATAAAAAACCTCATTGTGTTCCTGCACGGGTATCATAACGCCAAGACCCGGGCTTTACGCCATGCCCAATACCAATATCAATCCCCTTGCCCGTCATCATGTGCACGCTGCTCTCATGACACTTTCTGCAAGTGTCCGGGCAACAACTGTCGAGGGCCACCTGAACTAATAGTACTCTGCCTTCTGCTTCCCGCTCCACTATCAAGTCCAGCACTCAGCGGCGCCCCAAAGCCCGCGCTCTGTGGAAAATGTTCGTTGGTTGCGCTCAGAGGTGCGCCCATCATACCCAGTCCCATTCCTCGTCCGGTACTCGCGTTGTCTCCTCCTGAGAACATGGAACCTCCTCCACCAGGCGGTGCTCCAAGTGCTGAACGAATCATGCCCTTCATCCGTATATATTGGTATTTCGATCGTTGAGACGTGTGAGTATACGTTGCCATGGGACGCGGTCGGTGTCGACCCAGGGCGGCCATGATCGAATCTTTCTCTTCGTCGGAGTCAACAGCACCCGAGGGCTCGAGATCTTCGGGAAGAGGAGCATTTGCGTCAATGAGTGATCCTGAAGCAAGGTTAGCGTGTGCTCCTCTCGACACTGGTTGTCAAACGGCATACTTTGTATCTTGGCCTGGTTCTTCTTTTGGTACTGCGCCAACAACATATCGTACGGCAGACTACGTCCCGGGACAGCCCTTTTGAGACCCATGGAATGGCTCTTGCAAGTCAAACTCCTGGCGCAGTATCCACCGTTTGGTAGAGACACACCACATTGCCTCTCGACATCGACTGGCCCTTTGGGTTTCGCGCCCTTTTGCTTGGGTTCGTCCTTCTTCTTCTTCTTTGCATTGGGTGCCTTCTCTGCATCCCCATCAAGCTTCCGCTTCTTGCCCTTCTTTGCGCCGTCCCCATCCATAGAAGCGCCTTTGATGGCCGACTTTCGTGACTTACCACCTTCGTCATCTTCGCCTTTCTCCTTTCTGAGCGCAGCATCTTTGGCCTCCTTGGCTTCTTTCTTCTTCTTAAGCTTCTCTTGCTTCTTGTGGAGACATTCGCGGATATGTGTTGCTGACGATGCGCGAAGCACTGGCCGACGACAGTGCTTGCATTGTACCGTATCTACCTTGTCATCTAACGGGCGGCCGCTAGGAAAGCCAGCGATTGTCTTCTCGTCGAGAGGGTTGATCACAGGCGAAGTTGTCGACGATGCGGGGGCTTTGTTCTCAATATCTAACCTTACATTAGCATAGTATAGACTATATGCATGCACATGGTGCGCTGCACATAGATTTTGGCATACTTGTCGCATCGCTTTCTTTCCAGTTGCCCGGTAGCGATGGTTTAGGCACCGGCTTCTTGATCCTCAACTTGATTTTCGACTTTTCCGACTTTACGACGCCTTTGACCAGACTCTTGTCTAGCAGGCCTGTGGCTCCCTCCGAATTTGTAGGAGTTTCTATAGCGCATTAGTGCCAGCACGCGTGTGGGGTTTGGACACTGCGGCGTGAGCTCACCCTTTCGCGCCCCATTCGCGGCCATAGTCACGGCTGCTTAATGTCGGCGGAGCCCTTTACTGGGCTTCTGAGAGGTTCCCAAGGTCGCCCGGAACGTGATATCAATATTGCCGATGCCCGGTTGCTTGCAAGGAATGAATCCAGATGGGTATAGACGCGCGTGTTGTTGAAAGCCTCGGATCGGTTGTCGCCCGGCGATGACGCGCTAGTCCAAACCGGTCGATACATCACATGCGCGCGCCATGATTGCGCTCTAGGATCAATCACCAAACAGCCTTCAGCATGACACCGAGTATTGCACGCACAGTTGAAAAGTGAATAGTTTTCTTTGTCTCACAAAAGTACATTGTTCGGCCGCTTGTTGCAGTGATAAAACACCATATAGCTGCATATAGTACTGTCAAGTCAGGACAGAAAGCGCAATTCCAAGATAACCACCCAATGCATACTATGGCATACCCAGTGAATCGAGGCCGAAACTTCCAGTCGACCACTCCAGCGCCATGCCATATCCTATCAAACGCCTTGAAATGCATGTACCGTACTCTGAGCGTCATTGCTCTTGGTATCAACGCTCCGAAATTCGCCAGAATATGCTGTTTCGTCATTCGTAAATATACGCAGGTATTTCAACCTTCCAGTGTGGCGCTTTCGGGCTTGATCGTGATGAAAGACCTGCAAGAATGTGTAGATCTTGCCGCTATGGTTTTGGAGCAAGTTCACGGGTTTTTTCTCACCATGTTCAACTTCTTGCGTATGCTTGTTGCACCTAGACATTAGCGTCCACGGCCCTTAGCCTTGTTCGCTTTTGCAGTCTTCGCTTTGCCCTTCTTAGGTGGCTCGTACTCCTCGAAGTGGTTGTAACCAAACTCGTCGCGCATGATGCTGTTGGTCCAGTGGAGACAACGATCCTTGGGGGCCTCGTCGGCCTGGGTCTTGTTTCGCGTCGACACCCGGGGCTTGTTTTCGTCCTCTTCTTCCTCCTCCTCGGGCTTGTTTGATTCTTGTAGATGTTGCTGCATCTTCAGCATGTACTCTGCAATGCGATCACGGAAAGCCTGCAGCTCTTTACGCAGCGCACGTTCCCGTAATCCGCGCTCATCCAGCCAGGCTAACAGCTTGTCAATGTCTTCGGGGTCATCGTAGTATCCCCACTCAGTAGCCGTTGAGAGATGCGTAGAACCTTCCTCGCGCTCTTTGCGCTGAGGGACAGTGTAACCGAAACGCTCCATGTCTTGAGCGAGGGCAGGCTCCTCCAGATTCGGACCCAGTTCATACTCGCTAGGACCCTGTACCCAGATTCGCCCATTGGCGTAGCCATACTCAGCAGTAGAACTGTTCGGGACACCACCAAACGGCATGCCATTGTGTTCAAACCAGTAGTACTTGTTGAGGAATCGATCCTTGCCAAGAATCTTGCTGCGGTGCACCAAGGTCTCACGGAGGTCATCATCAAGTTCGTTGATGTTGGCCTCGCAGTCCTTGAGTTCATCCTTCTTTCTCTCGATCGCCGCTAGAAGCTTTTCCCATTCCTTTTGTTTCTTGTTCCTCTCGGCCTCGGCCTTTGCCTTCTTCACCTTCTCTTTGCGGGCATCTTCGGCGGCAGCCTTGCGCTTGTTCTTGTTTGATGGACGAGTTCTTGTTTTGGAAGCAGTGGTATCATCTTCATCGTTGGTTTCGGCAGCAACCGCGTCTTTGGTGTCCTCGTTAGCACTGACCATGGATACGTCTGCTTCTTCGCTCGCCTTGGCATCAGTAGGCGATGCGGGAGTGTTATCGGGCAGATGGATCTTTCGCTCCAAGTCCAGCTTGCAGAGCTCATCGGCTAGTTCCTTCCTCTTGCGCTGATACTCAATCTTCTCTTTCCGCAGACGAGTCATCTCCTGAGCGGCGGCAGTGAGTTGATCTCGGAAGTTCTCGGTGCCAACAGTCAAGCTGAGAAGCATCTCAAGTGCCGAGATGCGGAGATTGACATCCAGGTTGTTGTAATTCTCGGCAATGGTGAGGGTAGTGGGTTCTTCCTCCTCTGGCGGGACCAATTGCGCAAGAATCTCATCACAAGCCTCCTTCCTGGCAGGGTCAAACGAAAGACGATGGAGTAAGGCTACGATGATGGACTGCCATCCGCCCTCGGTGAAGTTGCGCACCTTGCACTGTTCGATCCAGTCAAATTCTGCGACAAATTCTGCAGCCTTATGAATCTCCTTCGGTGGTTCGGGTGTGGGCGTGCGTTGTTTTGCAAGTAGCTGTGCGGCACCCGACTTCCTCAAGCTGCTGCGGGTAGTCCTAACTGGTGGCTCAGGCTCAGGAGTCGGGGTTGACTCGCTGCTGGACTCCTCATCCGACGAGTCGTCATCCATGTTTGGCAAGGAACTCTGAATTTTACCTGACTCGCTAATGATTTGCTTCAATATAGCACAGTGCATCTCAACAAACAGTTCACACTCAACTGTTTCGTGCGAAAAGCGCATGGCATCGACGAAGTCGTCGAACGTGAAAGAGTCGAGCATGTAGACTGTGTCATGGACGTTGAGCGTTTCCCAAATGCATAGCAATGGGCCAATGCTCTTCATCAGAATACCCGTCTTCTTTTCCTCAGGTGGAGGCTCGACTCCATCGGGTACATCATCAGAGAAGAACTTCAAAGGTGGCCTGTTTACTTGAAGACGGGGATGCTTGATTTCGAGATCTTCGCATGGGTACTTGATGTATTCGACAGGGCGAGCTGGTGGAGGTGCTTGTTGCGGCTGTGCAACAGTCGAGGGTCTGGGGGCCTGTTGATGAGGAAATGTGGTTTGAAATGGAAAATTGACTGGATGACCATTTCCCTGTGGAGGCATCTGCATCAGATGGGGAGTTAGATGCGCCGGGAGATTGGATAATACCTGCTGTGGCTGTCCAAAGGTCTGGATAGGCTGTGGCCCGTTATTGTACATCGGCGGCGCATTGAACAAGTACTGCGGTGGAGGGCCATTCAGAGCCACAAAAGGATGGGGCAGATTTTGTTGGGGGTAGGGAGGTGCATTTGAAGAGAAGTTGACGAATGTGGGCTGGCCTGGTCCAGGAGGAAGAGGTGGCCGTTGACCATTCATGTGCGAACTGTGACCGTTTGATACGTGCGGTGGGTACGGCTGTTGAACCGCCTGTGTGGCGCCGTTAGGTATGCCGTGAGCAGCCTTTCTAGCAGCGATTATAGCCTCCCGTGTCTTATTATCGGGGATCTTGGTTGGAATATCATAGCGCTTGGCTAAACTGTCTTTGACCATCCATGGGGCTTTGAGCCAGTCCTCACGTTTGAGGGCATTACGAAGAAAGGCCTTTAGAAGAAGCTTTGAGAAGGTTTTCTTGTCTCGGTGGAGGTCTGAAGCTTTGTACTTTGTCACGTTTTCCCCAGTGTCTTCCATGGTGATTACGTAAGTGTACGTCCGGATGTTATCGTCCATCGATTGGCCAGTGAACATACTGTGCATTCGACTGTTATCTGTAATCTGAGTGATTGTACCAAATCGGCGTGGATTATCTCCCTCGATAGATACACGGTCATGCAGCATGAATTGCTCCTTGAAATGCTACAAAAATGAATTAGTATCACAGTCTCCGTTGCTTGTTTGAAGATGCAAGCAGCTTACATCGTAAACGTCATTTACTTCAAGATTTGTTAACGAAATATCACCTGCAAATATGGAGCCTGAACTTACCTAGGTCGTCTATGCGCTCGTGATCCTGAAACTGGACATAGTGAAGAACAGGAGACTTCAAGCTATCAGGGAAGATGCTATTGATCTCTTTGGAAGCTTCCGTCTGCACGGATGTTACCTCCTCGTCGGCCTTGACGAGTATTGACGTGGAGCCTACCTCGCTCTCTTGGGCCTCGAAATAAGTGTAACCGGAATGCCCAGTCGCCTGGCATGTGAAGCTTCGCTACGATCCGATTAGCTGTTTTGCGCCCAATTGTTGGAACTGTGGTTCTCTTGCCTGTTGGTAGAAGTCCAGCCTAGATTGTGTTAGTAACGTCCTTGTGCCTGACGTCATTTCCATGAATTTCTTACCGTTCGAGGTAGCGCTCATAGTCGACAAAAACCTCTCCAGTCTGCTCGATATGCCACACCTAACCAATAGTCTTAGCATGTATGCTCTTGGGCTTCATCCAGTTATGTGACGCACTTCGGCATTATCGTCGAGATTTTTGGGCCGGGGTTCAAGCTTGACGGGTTTGCGCTTGAAGAGAACCTAAACAATTCTCAGCAGATGTTCGTTTGTATGCTGCGACCTAGTATGTACCATCTTGAAGTGAGCAACAGCTCATGTAGGGCTCTCGGCCTCTAGTGTACCGCGTCGCAAACTTCGGAAGCGTCGCGATGGTCGGAGCGCGTAGGTTGTGCTTTGCGGGGTACAATGTACAAAGAAGTGGAAGCAATCGCCCCTCCACGAGCGACTGTGCGACTCTGTGCTTTTCACGCGTCAGAAAACGATGTTCACAAATTGCTGTCGCACTCTTCGGTGGTCCGAAAAGCGTTCCGAGACGCGTCTTCCAGTTCCGAAAGCGCGTCTGAGAGGTTCGAGGCTGCCGGCAAGAGGTTGGGGCGCGATTGTTGGTCAGGCGGGCGAGAGGGTGGACAGCAGCAGTCGGAGGGCAGTCAATGGGAACAAAAGTGAGTGGAAGGTAGTAGGAGAAGCCCATAGTCCCTTGGCGCGAGGTGCCATACTAGATGCGGTAAGGACCGTCTTCGCACCCTACCACCTACGCCCCGAAGCTACGCACCCCACCACCATCACGATATCGACGTATTTGGACTCGTTCTCGTCGTCAAAACGAGGACAACCAGACTGCAGCATACATGCGCTCATTTATAATGGCACGCCAAAGAATTTCTCATTATCAAGTGGCAGTGAAGGCCGGCCATGGAGATGCTCCATGCCGCGAGCCACCTTGAGCAAACCCTTGGGCAGGCTGACCCACTTGCTGGGACACGCCATCGTTATACCCGCCTCTAGTCACACACGGCCTTGCTGAACCACGTACAACCAGAGAGGCGTATATTCTGAAAGACAGCGCAATCTCAAAATGACTTGACGGGATATCCTACCCTACTTTGCCCTTGACATGTACGTTTGTCTCCTGCTCACCAAGTATAATATTTGAAGCTGTTGAGCGCTTAGAATGTCGAAGTGGACACCTCTCGGAAGCTAATCCTCCAAAAACCTTGTTTCCTGCAGGCTTATCTGACTTGATGTGGTATATGTTGGAATGAAAACGAGCTGGCATGTCGACTAGACAAAGTTACTTGAATGACATCGGTGACTGACACAGAAAATGGGCGGCAAAGAGCACGATTAACAATATAAATATAGCCTATATGGATTTCGGCTTATAAGTCAAAGTACACTACCAAGAAGCCAACCCAGCTACCAACTACACCGATGGCAGAGTAAGAGCTCGTAAACATGAGCGGTAGGAACTCATAACGGGACCCGAATACAAGGCCGTGAACAAGTGAGCAATACGCAATCAAAGGTATCGAAAGCGTTATGTAAAGCAAAGAGAACCGATCGAGCAGAAATATGCGAGGTTTGGGTGATCTAACAGGTTAGCGTCTACTTGGAAAATATCAGGGGTTGCCTACGCTGGAGCTAGCCGGTCAAAGGCAATCAGAAATAAGACAAGCCAGAAGATGGTATAAACCGTCTTGACGGGAAACTCGGCTGCAGTGAACAGTAGCGGGAACAACGACACGTGACCGGCAACAGCCAAGGGCCGAAAAGCCCCATAATATCTGCGATCTTGGAGCGCTATCAGACTGAAGGGAATAATGACAAGCAGAATTGCCTTTTCGTGGACGTGCCAGCCGAAGAGAAACGATGCGTAGCCACAGAGCGTGACGGCGCCGACAAAGGCTTCCCAAGTAGGCTTGAAGAGGAGTCGGAGAAGAACAGGCTGAAGGATGTTAGTTGGGTCGTCTTTGTGAAGTGGCAGCGTGCATACTATCTGCGCTCCGAGCGTGAGGAGGAAGCAAGTCAATGGAACTATGTCGGGCAGCACAGCAAAGGAGGTGTCTCCAACTAGACCTCGCGTTACGCTATTCACTGCCTCCTGGTCGACATGCAGTCCGAGCTGTGGTGCCACTGTCAGCGTTAGTGTTGTCAAGTAAAGGATGGAGATTGTTTTTACAGTAGATCAGCACCCGGTCCGTAAAGGAATACATTGCCCAAACGTTTGGCGCCCAGTAGGCGTGACACAATCCGCGGGAGAAGGGGAACAGGCGACTGACTACTTGCGCCAGCTGACCCCATAGTGCGAACGGACCAAAGGCTGCTGCGAATACCGTAATGATGCCGACTCCTAGTTTGACACAGTTGAAGAACTGGATGTTGAAGTAGGGAAACGATGAGCGATTACCCAGACAATAAACACGTAGGAGATAGACAAAATAGGCCGGGGCGAGATAGAGATAGATGTGCTTGAAGCATAGGAGGGCAGCAAAGAGAAGGCCAGATAGCAGAAGCGTAGAGCTGTTGCGTGCAAGGACCATTGACAATACCAGGATACCGTAGAGAAAGCCATTATACTGGAAATGGATGTGGTCGATGATCAAGAGTCCTGGAGACAAGAGAACTGAGAGAGCAGCAGCATGGGCTGTGACTTTGGACTTTGACGTCTTCACATAGCTGAAACAGACTTAGCACGGTGTGTGTCACGCAGGGGGGGATGGCGGTACAGATGCAAAGCGTAGACGAGAACCAGTTCAGTGAGGATGACGGTAGTGCGCTGGAAGTAGATGGTCTGCCAGCTGTCATAGCCCAGGTCTTTCACGTTGAGCAAGCCAGCGTCAGCATATGGGGCGGCTTGAGACAAGAGCCACTCAAAGTAGGCGAAGAAGGGCGGATAGTCAAGGGTCCATTCCGAAGTTTTCTGTTTGTGCTGTTAGAGGTTGATGAGGGGGCAATGGGTGTGATTGGACATGGTAGTCTGACTTCATAGTACCACTCTTTGATGGGCAGGGAGTGGGTTAGAGCTAGCCAATTGCGGTGGACCTCAAAGTCGGTCGACTTGCTGCCGAAAAAAGGTCAGCATGGAGAGGGTTGAGGCGTTGGGTGTGTGGTGCGGCAGACGTACTATGCAGGAAACAGTAGCACCTTGAGCGCCGTGGCCACGACGGCGCACTGGGCAAGCGACGGATACAGCTCTGCCATGGCGAGACTGACAGCGGGTGAGGGCACAATGGACAGAAAGCACAGATTAAGTTGAGGATCGTAGTCAGAGTCACGTGCTCGCTTACGGGCGAACCCCGGTCGTAGAACGGCGGTGGTTGTAAGTGAGTACTTGGAGTACTTGGGGTAGGAGCAAGCATACCAAGACAAGAGCAACAGGGCAAGTGCCTGTGTTTTGGAACTACACACACCCACGTCGGCGACTGGCGCGACGAGGGCAAACGGGCGAAGAAGCAAAAGCGGATTCGACCACAATGCAAACGTGAACGGGCGCCAGGGGAGAGAGTGGCTGGCAGGCGGCGCTGACAGTTTCGCATAATGGTGTCTGACGTTTGACACACGGCATAGGCTCCGCTCCGTCTTTGTTCCCCTGGGTGCGAAATGCTCCACGTGAGCGGTTTCCTGCCTCGCATACCTGTTCGTTCCCCCCCGGCACTAAGGGGAGGGGGTTGCAGGTGTTTGGCAAAGTATGCTGGAGACTGGAGCCGCAATTTGATCTGGACCCGCTGGCGCTGGCGGTGGGTAACATGGCAGGGCAGGGCAGGGCATGGCATGGCATGGCATAGCACGGCAAAGCAGCACTATAGCATCTACTATGAGTGTGGCGCGCACCCACGATGCAGCGGCATTGCACCATGTGGAGTGGTGGTGTATGTACTTGAGTACTTAGGTAGGAAACTTGGCTACCAAGTACCGTTACTACTGCAGAGCATGTATCAGCGTGGTCCGTCTAGTCAGGGACCAGCGCTGCACGTCTGCAATTACCCGCTGGCCGCATCTGCTCGAGGCAAAAACGCTCCGAGCAAGAGACACGGTACACACGTCCTCGTCGACGGCACGCGAGCCATTCCACCCAACGCCCGCGGCCAACTGAACTGGCCGACTGGCACTGACTGACATTGACACCAACACGCATTCACTAAACACTGGTACACGTACACCCACCCCACGGCAGGGCGGCGCCTGGTGTCGAGGGTGGCATTGTCCGATTCAGTGGCGGGCCTGCGCGTTTAAAATAAGCAGAGCGCTAGCCGTCCGCTTTTGGCGGCCTCATTTGCGCCTGCCTCCTAATGGACCCTGCTAGTGAGCATTTCTCACCGACCTCCTCCTGCTCTCTCCTCCCCACCGTGTCAGGTCGCATCCCTCTTCTTCGATCCCTTCATTCATTACCTCCTCTTCTCCCCCGCATCGACGCTCTTACGCTCTTGCACAAGGCGCGCTTCTTTGCCCTTCCTTCTTGTCCTTGTCCCATCGTTTGGTGCACGTATCAACACAAGCCACGCGGGTTTCTTCTTCGCCAGCTCTCGGCTACAGCATTTAATTGCCTTTCACCCCCCCGCTGCTGCCATTGGCCTTCCATCTTTACCTCGACCGTGTCGCCTCGCTCGCCCGCCGCCGCGAACCTGTGCCTGTGCACTCGGCTTTCCTGCAACCCATCCAGTCTTTGCCTGGTCTGGTCCACAGCACTCGCCGCCATTGTGCCTTCCCCAGTGCGTCTCCTCGCCTCCTTTCGCTTCTGCGCCATGTCAGACTAACCTCGCTCCCCCAGATCGCTTCTTACTTATTGTAATACAGCATCATACTTCGCACCTCTAGCGACCATCCTGCAACCGGTTGCACCTTCCCCTTCTGCCATACATATTTCGTCGTCCGGTCCAACGAGTCCCGGGCGCAGTAATACATCTTCACCACGGCGGTTCTATCTCAAAACCCGCGGGACAGCTTCAGCCTGCCCCCGCACCTTCTTGATATGCAGCAACACGACGGTGCCCCTACCGCGCCTAGCGGTCCCCGTCTTCAGACTGGTTTCCCCAGGCAGGTCAATGGAGGCCATCACGGCTTCTCCCACGGTGCCTTTGCTACCAACCAGCCCGGCTACGGTGACAGGCACCCGGAGAGGGCCAACAACATGTCCATCAACACTGGCAGACTTGCCCCGGGCAACCAGAATGGCGCTGATTTGCAGACCCCCGGAACCGGTTTCGACATGAACTTCACCCCTCTGCTGCCTTCGCAGTTGCTTCTCGGCAGCCCTTTCCAGCCCGGTTCTCCCTCTGCGTTTGCGTCCCCACAATTCCAGAATTTTGCCCAGTTCGCGAGCCAGAACCAATCGCAGCAGCAGAACCACCAGTCTAACCACGTTGGTAGCCCTCTGCAGCAGCCTCTCTCGCCCCAGCTGTACCAAAACATGGTTTCTCCTACAAGCGGCTTTTTCGGTGGCCCACAGTCTCCCACTGGAGGCTTTTCTGGTTTCGGTGCGCAGGGCCTTGGTGGCCTCGGTTCCTCCATGCCAATTGCCCCTGGCCTAGTCTCTGGAACCAGCAGGACCGTCTACTTGGGCAACATTCCCCCAGAGACATCTGCGGAGGAAATTTTGGGTCATGTCAGGAGTGGCCAGATCGAGTCTGTCAGGCTTCTTCCTGATAAGAACTGTGCCTTCATCTCGTTCTTGGATAGCAGCTCTGCTACGCACTTTCACTCTGATGCCATCTTGAAAAAGCTCTCCATCAGGGGTCAGGACATCAAGATCGGGTGGGGAAAGCCTTCGCAGGTACCCACATCTGTGGCCTTGGCAGTACAGCAGTCCGGCGCTTCTCGTAACGTCTACTTGGGCAACTTGCCAGAGGATGTTACCGAGGATGAGCTCCGCGAGGATCTCAGTAAGTTCGGACCCATTGACACTGTCAAGATTGTCCGAGAAAAGGCTATTGGTTTTGTTCACTTCTTGTCGATTGGCAACGCCATCAAGGCTGTTTCCCAGCTTCCCCAGGAGCCCAAGTGGCAGGCTCCTAGGCGTGTATACTACGGCAAGGATCGCTGCGCATATGTTTCCAAGACGCAGCAGCAGAACGCTGCTCAGTACTTGGGCATTGCACCTGGATATGCACACGTTTTGAACGGCGCGGACCGTGATATGATTTCCAACGCCCTCGCCCAGCAGTCCGTAGCTGCGGCTGCAGTAGCAACCTCTGCTGGTGGTGTAAACAATCTGGGTAACCGAACTGTCTACCTAGGCAATATCCACCCGGAGACCACCATCGAAGAGATTTGCAACGTCGTGCGCGGCGGCCTTCTTCACCACATCAGGTACATTCCTGACAAGCACATTTGCTTCGTTACATTCATCGATCCCACTTCTGCAGCGTCCTTTTACGCTCTCAGCAACCTACAAGGTTTAATGATCCACAACCGCCGTCTGAAGATTGGATGGGGCAAGCACTCTGGCGCTCTTCCCCCTGCCATTGCCCTTGCCGTCAGCGGCGGTGCTTCCCGCAACGTGTATGTTGGTAACCTCGACGAGTCTTGGACTGAAGACCGTCTGAGGCAGGATTTCTCCGAGTACGGCGAGATTGAGTTGGTCAACACCCTGCGCGAGAAGAGCTGTGCCTTTGTCAACTTCACCAACATCGCCAACGCCATCAAGGCTATCGAGGCCATCCGAGGCCGCGAGGAGTACAAGCGGTTCAAGGTCAACTTCGGCAAAGACCGATGCGGCAACCCTCCCCGCCAGATGACCAACCAGCAATCACAGTCTCAGCAAGCCGGCAGTGATGGTCTCCAGTCGCCTTCACCCATCAACGGTCTGCACCCCAACCGTGCTGGTGCGTCGGTCTCACCCACTGGCTCTGGCGCTCCTGGCTCTGGTCAGAGCACCAATGGACAGTTTCCCTCTGTTCAAGCTCCTGCTTCGGGCAATATTCTGAATGCGAGCAGCAACAACAACCCGTTGATGATGTATCTCCAGGCCCAGCAACAACAGGCTCAACAGCAACAGGTAGAGGCCAACATGCAGCAGCAGCAGAACCAGCAGCAACAGCAACAGCAACAGTCATTCCAGTCGCCCCAAGCTGCCTTCTACGGTGCTGACTTGAACACATCTCAGCCTCACCACTCGCACAGCTCTCACCAGAGTACCTCAAGCTTTAGCCTGATCAATGGTACATCTGCTGGTGGCTCAGGAACAACCACTGTTGGCGGTCTTCTTGCGCCCTCGAACCTTAACTCTCGTGGTCAGCACTCGCGCGCTGTAAGCCTTCCCGCTTTCACCCAAGGGCCTTTCAACCACTCTATGCCTCAGACCCAAGCTCCTCAACAAGGATCATTTGGTAGTCTGAGTTCGGGCATTGGTGGATTTGGCAGCGGCAACGGTGGTTACGGCCTTGCGATTCAAGGTGATGGTGGCTTGCCTGGATGGGCTGAAGAGGAGGTTGGTGCGCAGTAAGCGCCCATTGCCATTTTGGATACTCGCAAATGTCATGTTCACATTAGCGACATCCGATTCAAATCTACGACGTCAACCTGTTGGTTACCACTCACCGCTTACCTCCCTTCTCCTTTCTTTCTTTTTGCAAATCTTTTTGAACCTAGGGTACTCGCGGAAAGGGCGTCGCTCTATTGATCTATCCAGGATCTGACTCTTCAACTATGTGTTGTAATTTGAACATGCGCGTTCTTTGCCTTAATACTTGACCTTACCACCTTCGCTTTCTCTTTCTTTTCTTCTTTCTTTCTTTGATTCTTCTTCTTTTTTTTCTTCATGGCTTGACATGTTTTTGTTCATGTTTGTAGTTTAGATACCTGTAGGGATACCTAGGGACAAATAGGTGTAGGGGCATGAGACTAGCACAGGGTCGACATGAGTGTCTAGGCTGGAGTTCGCCAGTGATGTTGGCAATTGAATTTTGTAAAAGCTCAAGTGTGTGTAATGCTCTTGTTTAGTGATGAGTGCTGAATACATGTGCAAGATCCTTTCCCTTTCACATGAATTAAGCGTGACTTTGCTCACTCAAAAACAGAACACCAACATTATCTAGATGAGGCTTTTGTGTATTGAGATGCCATGAGAAGACTCTTGTCGCATACATGCTTTCTTGATTAGAATATATGCGTATCTCTAAGCTAGTCTTTTGACGATCCCTACTGAGTAACCGGCTACTTGGACATAGTCCACGCAGCATGCCGACGGTGGAACGTTTCGCATAACCCATATATGTAAAAGTGAGACACCGGGTGCTGCTCTATCCCGTCCAAAGAACACTTCCCCCCAAAAAAAGGAAGATAAGAGGGTGACCGAGTTGAAAAAACCTCAGCCCCGGATTCTCAACGCATCACACCACATATGCACGGCCTGCTCGCGCTGCTTCTCCCTCTTGACCTCAGCCCTAGGCACCATCATGAACTCCTTAACTTCCGAACGCCCTAGATCCTTCCCTTCCTTGATGCGATTCCAGCACTCACGAATGACCGCCTGTGCATACTCGAAATCAATATCGTTCTGCTCGCCTGCATCCAGCGGTGCCCCGTTCTCCACAGCCGAGTACGCAGCGTCAGGTCCCTCGTCTGCGTCTTCTGCACCGACGGCGGTGGTAATACAGAAGACTATGCCGGGAGAGAGCATTGCGCCGGACTGAGGTCCCTCGCGTGTGGCGCGTAGTTCGCCGAGCTGGATGGTGCAGAGGCCCGCGGTGTAGGACGTCCCGTCGCGCACGGAGAGTACATGGCGCTGTGCCCAGAGCGCCGAAGACTGGTTCCGTAGCATCGAGGCGTGCGTGTCTTGCTGGCGCAGCGGTATCGAAGCGGTTGTCGCAGGTTGTGCGGCTGGCTGCGCGTAGATGTATGCTCTGTTTGGAGCGAGGGTGGAGAGGTGCAGCATGTGCTGGTACGAATGCGGGTATGGCGCTGGTTTACCGTCTGCACCGACGGGCGCCTGGTACCCTGGGGGTATCACGTCGCGGAATGCGCGGTAGGAGAGGGACCATGGTGGTTGGCGGGTGGCGGTTTGGAAGCTCGACTCTATGCTTTGGGTGAGGGTGTTTACGGTGGAGAGGGCGGCCTCGACGCTTGTGGAGGGGTTGGAGATGAAGTAGAGCCTGCTTTTGTTTAGTTGTGGGTTCAATTGAGAGTTTGGGTAGATAGCTAGAAGGCTTTTGCTTACCCGCTGTACTTCATCGTGGAAGCGGAGGAAAAATTTAAAAAAAAAAAAAGATTGCAGGTCGGGCGATATATTCTCAGGCACCGCGGCTGGTGAGAGGCCGGACATGACGGAGCCGGTGGTTTGGGGATCGGCGCATGGGCGGCTGTCTTGCACCCCCTGCTAGCTTCAGGGTCGGGGGACGCGCGACCGCGTCGGGAATCGGCACTCCAGCCTTGTCGTCTCAACCATGGGCTGGTCTGGCCATGCAGCTGCCATGCGTCTCCTGTCTCTCCCATCCCCATCTTGGCTGCATCGGTGTCCTATCTTGAGCGTTTGAACGCCGCCCACTACGTATTTTTTATAGAGTTTTTGTCTATTGAGATTGTTCCAGCTCGTCTTTCCCCGCCGCTATCTGCATCCATCGCGGCACCGCCGTTGCACTTGACTACTTCAACTTTGCTCTTATTTTTAGATCGTACACCTATTTTGATCCTTTTTGCTACATGAGATTCCCTCCATAGACTTCCCTTGGCTATCATGAGCCCCATTGTTCGACGCATTGTTGTACTGTTCGTCTCCACGACATTCTTCATCCTCGCCTTTCGCCAACTAGGCGCTCGAAACGGACTCCCATCGCCCACCTTTACCTCGTCAAATCGCATTACAAACCCTGTAGAATGGAAAAACGTTCCATTGCATCATCCAGTCGCCTCACTGGCGCCGTGGCCGACAGGCTCGCCTGCTGCCATCCCCAGGATACAACATGAGTTTGGAATCGAGACGGAGCACAACAAGGCAGAGAGAAAGCAGAGACAGGCGGCGGTGAAGAAGGCCTTTATGCATTCGTGGCGGGGCTACAAGCAGCAGGCATGGTTGCAGGATGAAGTGACTCCGGTGACAGGAGGCTTCAAGAATGGCTTCGGACAGCGTGCCGCGACCCTGGTGGATGCGTTGGATACACTGTACATCATGGGGCTAGACGAAGAATTTGAGGAGGCAGTCCATGCAGTCAAGAAGATTGATTTCACCACTACGGCTGTCCAACGGCTGAATGTGTTTGAAACAACCATTCGCTATCTCGGCGGTCTGCTCAGCGCCCACGATTTGAGCAAGGGGAAATATTCTACACTGCTGCATAAAGCAGTCGAGCTAGGCGATATGTTGTACGCCGCGTTTGACACGCCGAACAGAATGCCTGTGACACGGTGGGACTGGGAAAAGTAAGCTTTGTGTGCCTCGTGTGTGCAACCAAACTGTATACTAACGACCAACAGCGCTGCTCTGAGTGGCCACCAAGAAGCCGATGCGCAGGCGCTCAGTGCGGAGATTGGATCGCTGACGCTGGAGTTTACCCGTCTCTCGCAAATTACAGGCGACCTCAAATATCACGATGCAGTACAACGCATCGCGAATCTTCTAGAGAAACACCAGAGCCGGACCAAGATACCTGGTCTGTTTCCTATCCTTGTCAGTCCTTTCCGCGAGGAGTTTGATTCTCATGGCTCCTTTACTATGGGTGGTATGACGGACTCGCTGTACGAGTACTTGCCCAAGCAGCACTTGCTTCTCGGGGGAACAACGGATCAGTATCGAAAGATGTACGAAAATGCCATTGAGCCAGCCAAGAAGCATTTGTTCTTCCGCGCCATGGTGCCTCACAATCAGCACATTCTGGTTCCAGGAAACGCGCGAATTAGTGCTGCAGGCTCAATCAAGCTCGAGCCCGACGGTCAGCATCTGGCATGCTTTGCGGGCGGCATGGTTGGCCTTGGTGCCAAGATCTTCAATCGCACTGAAGACATGGACATCGCTCGCAAACTGGTAGATGGCTGTACCTGGGCGTACGAAGCTATGCCGACGGGAATCATGCCCGAGACGTTCAGCCTGGTGCCGTGCTTTGACGATGAAGACTGCGCCTGGGATGTTTCAAAATGGCATGACGCTGTTAAACGCTCATATTCTAGTGCGCTGCATGCACAGCATTACGACGTTCAGGATGTGATCAAGGAAGAAGGGCTTCAGCCAGGCTTTTCAAGGATTGAAGATCCCCGGTTTCTATTACGGTGAGGAGTTTGCCCTCTGCCCTTTATTTGTAACTTCATCTAACACGAACACATAGACCGGAAGCCATCGAATCGGTCTTCATCCTCTACCGCATCACCGGCGATACTGCCCTGCAAGATACTGCCTGGCGTATGTTTGAGTCCATTGAGAACGCTACCATGGCAGAGTTTGCCCACTCGGCTATTGCTGATGTGACTGTGCCCAAGGGACAGGGTCCACTTAAGCTGGACGAGTGCGAGAGTTTCTGGATGGCGGAGACGCTCAAGTATTTCTATTTGATTTTTAGCGAGCCGAGTCTTGTCAGCTTGGACGATTATGTCTTGTAAGTACTGGGCTCTGATCTATCCGCGACTATATTTTGATTGTGACAATGCTGACAAGTGGGTAGTAACACTGAGGCACATCCGCTGCGCCGGCCAAAAAAGACTTGATAATCTGAACATTTTCAGTGAATGACCTACAATATGAAGGAGATCTAGCCAATGTACATGTGTATATAGGATTATAAGAGTGCGAACACATTTTGCTTTGCCTCTTAGCAATATATCTGGAAAGTACATCTGAGAAGGATCAGGGGAACGCTACAGTCGAAATTCCATATAGACATAGACAATGGCCAGTTTGCCCCGCCGTTACACAATACGCAGAAATGCATGGTATATGCCAAGACTTTCCTGATTCGATTTAGTGTACTACAGCTGTACTTTAGCAGCTTAGTAACACCTAAAGCTTATTAGTAACTCCTCCTCTTTTTCTGTGTCAGCGAGATGTTGTATTTCAAATCCATGGTATGACTGGCTATAGCCAGTGGAATGCGGGGGTGTTTTTGTCCGACTGCTACAGTGCCGATAGCCCTTTCGAGCACAGTGCAGAAACAAACCCGGGAAACACCTATCTATTTGCTGGATGTCATCTATCTTACGACGCGAGAGGCTGACTATGCCCGGTGCATAACAAGTAAAGTTTGGCCAAGAAATTTGCTGGTGATTACATTCTTCTTTGATGGCAGCTTGGCCTGTAGCTTGGAGATGAGATCGTCGACGAACAGTACCGGATCACAAATCGTTGCAGTATATAAATTCTTTTGGTCTCGGACTTCACCAACTCTCTATCCATCTGTCAATTACAAATTAATCCCGAGTCGACTATCCATCTGCACAGAATCATGACAAAGACAATCGCTGTCATCGGCGTGACAGGAAACCAGGTGAGTATGAACTAAAACCTACCACCACCCCAACATTGTTGCACAAGATACTGAACATCTCAGGGCTCATCCGTCGCCCGTGTATTCCTCGCCGAGCCCGGATGGAAAGTCCGTGGCATCGCCCGGGACCCGTCCAAGCCCTCTGCCCAAAAATGGGCATCCCAAGGCGTCGACATCGTCCCCGGCAACCTGGACGACGTCAGCTCCCTCAAGCAAGCCTTCCAAGGCGCAAACGTAATATTCGGCGGCACAGACTTCTGGGGCCACCTCAACGACCCCGCCACGCAAAAGCTCGCCGCCTCGCAAAACCGCACGCCAAACGAAGTAGCATACGACCGTGAGGTATCCCAGGCGAAATCCATCATCGATGCCGCTGCCGCCAATCTAACCACACTCGACCGTTTTGTACTCTCCACTTTGTCCGAAGCGAGGAAGTGGAGCAACGGGACGATCAAGTGGAACTTGCATTTCGATGCCAAAGCCGAGGCGGTGAATTACCTCAAGTCTACGTATCCGGATTTGCTGGCGAAGACAAGCTTCGTGCACTTGGGGTACTATGCTAGTAATTGGAAGTCGTTTAGTGGGAGACCCATGAAGCAGGCGGATGGGTCGTTTGTTGTTAGTTTGCCCATGAGTGGGGAGAGGAAGATACCCATGGCGGATCCGGTTGCGGATACTGGTAAGATATTCACGTCTCTTCTTCTTCTTCTTTTTCGCGTCGGCTTGGTTCTTTTTTCTCTTGTGCAGAGGCTAATATGTTTCAAAAAAGGCCATTTCACCAAGGCATTGGTCGAATCGCCTCCAGGTATTGTTCTGAGCGGCGCCGGCTCGTTCATTTCGTTTAATGAGTGGTGCGAAATCTTTGGTCGCATTAACAATGTCAAATGCGTCTTTCAGATTATACCTCGCAAGGCGATGGAAGAGGCAATGGGACCGATATACGGGCTTGAGATTGCAGACATGTTTGAGTACTTTGACAAGTATGGGTTTGATGGTGGGGCTGACGTTGTCTTTCCGTGGGATATGGAGGTCAAGGTCAAATATACGACGATGGAGGAGTACATGAAGGGTGAGGATTGGAGTTCTGTGCTGTGAAGACCTTCTTGGGCGGAGGGTGAATATACCATGGGTAGTGTACCGATCGAAAGCTTATTCTTGTTCATGTGACGATGATCCTGGCGCGACAATGCTTTGTCACATATTGTCGACTTGTACGATTTCTCCTCTTTGTATCACCACGATCTTCTATACCGAGGTCATAATCAGGACAGGATCTTCCACATAGAAGGCTGGATGCTTACATTTCCGTGGGATGCGGGCCTAGTTGAGTGCGGGGTACATGACACGCGCGGTTACTAGTGGCAGCCGTGACAGCAACGATCGACTCTGTCACCCACATCTTTATCCTCACATATGTACTCTCTTATAGCCCAAAATCTGGCTAGCTACATGCAAGGGTCACTGGCGGGCTCCGGAAGCGTCTCATCGCCCGACAATTGGTCAGCAACCAGAGCGTTGCTTTTTTGTATCTACCAAGCCGTTTACCTCATCGTCCCTCTGATAACTCGATGAGATCAGTCCACTTTCACGCGAGCCAGATATCCAAGGTCAATTGCACATGCTGCTGCTTTTCTCTTAAGAACCTTACTTTTTTTTTTATGCAAGCCCATTGCAGCAAGGGCTCATATGGTGCAGGAACATTATTCCGACTTGGTCAAATGCATGTCACTGCTCAGAGCAATTCACTAACCTTGACTACCGGATATCAGACCACTACGGCACTGCAAATGCCGTCCTTCCCCAATCACGTCGTTCCATGCCAACGAGTACCAGGAAAGTCTAGAATGCCGATAGTAACCTTTGTACATTGCCGACAGCGGCAAGGCGCTCAAGTCAGCCGCGCAGCATGCACCGCACAGGGCTCGACTGAGAACCCGATCGATTGGTAGGCCAGTGAAAGATAGCCAACTCAATCTGCGCGCTCCTCTGCCAAGAGGATTGGGATTTGGATACTAGACCAGGTTAGCTTCATGCGTTCGCGCAGCGATCTACGCTGAGGGCACCCCCACCAGCATTATGCTGATGCTGTGCACACGGCGATACGGACCTATAAGTTGCAGTCGTCATCCATGGGGTAGGATGTGCCATATGCGATCGCCTGCGTATCATCGCAGCCTGCTGATGGCTCTTTTCCCGGGTAGTCGTGCATGGCACCTTGTAATACATGTACTTAAGCGGAAGGCGCCCCGCAGGTTGCATTGATAAGGAATCTGTATCTTGTTTTGCTTGCTGTGAAAGGCGGTTGGCTTGATCCATGCTAGCTTTCGTTTGTTTTATCAGTGTGTAGACGGGCTGGGCCTATCTTGACGATTTCAGCTTTGGGGCCGTACAAATCACTTTGTCCCGCCACATTTTGCGGGTATTCTGAGGTGGAGAGAAAAGTATCGGTACCAAAGAACAAAGGAAAAAGAAATCAAGAAATCAGTGGTCTGAGATGCCGTTCAATCTTTTGCTGCTGCTGGGTGCGGCTTTCCTCGTTGGCTCGGCTTTGGCCCTTCTTCGACGAAGCAGACGCACCATTCTCCTTGAGCGACTTCGCGCTGGCGGGCGAAGAGTATCAGGAGCGAGAACCCCTCCAAGATCTCTTTCACCCAGCCAAAAGACAGAAATTCCTCTCGAAGTCGACTACTCTGATTCGTTCCCACCATCACGGCGATCAACCCTAGTCGGGATCTTGAAAGATGAGGAACTCGACGAGCCAACGGAGGACTGGACGAAGAACATGCTGCCAATAGAAACGTCGTACTTGAAAGCCGACGACACAAAACGTCTCCCCTGCGGGTTTTCCGTCAAAGAGATCAAGGCTCTCGGCAACTTCCCTGACTATGCTACCCTCAGCGGCGTACCACTTCCAAACCCATATCCCGAGTTTGACATAAACAAGGCACTACCTCGACCATATCGACCGTTCCGATGGCCATACCACCAAACCATGTGTAAGTTATCTTCCTACAAAAAAAAACAAGAAACACCTTTGAACTTTACTAAGAACCAACCCAACTAGCCCTCAGCAAACTCCAACCGGACTGGTGGATCGAGCTCGAAAACACCTACATAGAACGCATCCAACAACGCAAAACCCTCTTCACCCAACACGGCACCGACGTCCTCGACGCCCTCCCGGGCTCCGAGCTCGCCTGCAAAGAACTCATGGAAACAGCCGTACAATTCCTCTGCGCCCGCTACCCGCACTACTTCTCCCTCTCCGCCGACAAGTCGATGCTGCAAAACCGCATCTTGAACTCTGAAACCAATCTCTGCGCTACACACCCGTTGCACGTGCTGCTCGACAATGTCCCCGAGGACTTTGCCGTCATGCTGCGCGATGAGCGCAGCGGCCGCTATGTACTGCGCGCGGGCGTCATTTGCAGTGCGTTGGGCTGGAATCTAGGGACGAAGCTGGGCAAGCATCTTGCGGATATTCATGCGCCGATTCCGGATTATAAGGAGAAAATGGCGTTTTCAATGGATAGGTATGTTTGTTTCTCCTTCTTTTTTTTTCTTCTCTCCTTTTCCATCTAACCCCCCCCCCCCCCCCATCCCCTTTCCTGTCCCAAAAGCGAAAGTAGAACAGAAGAAGGAGAAGAAAGAAAATGTCAATATGGAATTGAGTAGTAGATTGGAAAGGGGGAAATGTTTTGCTAACGCAACGTGAAAAAAAAAGATACTTCTCTAAAAAACCAACCGACAAACCCATCCAACGCGGCTCCTGGGGTCTCGAAATAAAGACCCCCCTCTACGCCCCTCCTTCCTCCCCCATCCTCACCCACCGCACTCACCAACTCCCCGCCTCCCTTCTCCCGCTCTCTGACATCCACTTGCGCGTAGACTGGCAAACGCTCCGCCGCCTCCCACTATCAGGCGCTGTGATATTCAACTTCAAAGCGTTGTTCACACCAGTACAAGAGTTCAAGGATGAACCCCGGGTCCCAGGGTTACTGTTGAAAGTGTTGGAAGAGGGGAAAAAGGAGTTGATGGAGTACAAGGGGACGTGGCATGTGGAGCATGTGGTCAAGGATGTGCTAAGGGCGTGGCATGAGGAGCAGGTGGCGAAGGGGTGGGTGGAGGAAGGGTGGGAGGCTGAGACGTTGGGGGAGAGTCCGTGGTTTGAAGGGTGGGAGGGCAAGTGGAGGGGGATGCAGGAGTTTTGATAGGGTTGGTTGTTGTTAATGGGGAGAAGGGTGATTTGAAGGAAAGCTGTTTTTTATGTAACTAGGAGTTTAACAAAAGGGAATTGAATGAGGCAGAATGAAGGAATTACTACATGGTCATACTGAATTTCTATATAGCCGAAAGAATAAGAAGAAGAAGAGTTTCTCACTTCCCCAGTCTCTTTGCTAGATCCCCTCGATAAATCCATGCTGCAGCTCCTGCAGCCACTGCTCCCAGGGTCCCGAGGACCAACGTTGTGTTACTTACGTACGACTCCTCATGCACACGTCCGATCTTGGTCGTCTGTTTTCCAGTCCCAAAGACGACCTTGCTGGCTCTTACTCCACCCTCCTTTTCAGCATGTACACCATTACCATTTACACCATTACCATTATATACAGGCCTGACGCTTGTGACCTCAAAATCCTCCCAGTCAACCTTGCTCATCATCTCCTGATAGTCAATCGCCGTGCCAGACCAATTATTCGTGATTCGCCCCTCGCTGTTCTTGTACCAACTGCTACAATTCGGGTCCGCAAACGAGCTCGTGGCAAGTTTCTGCTGGAGCTCATCATTGTACACTTTTGTGCGCTGGGCGTTAGGCACAAGGCCGATTCGCTTGCCACGGTTGCGGGCGTCGAGGACAGCGGCAACGAGGGCGTTGAGATAGCGCGACTGGGCCTCGATCATGAGGATGATTGAGTTGTGGCCTAGGTTCGTGTTGGGTCCGTAAAACATACCAAAATTAGGTAGTGAGGGTACAGAGGTGCCGTATAGGGCATAGGCACCACCCTTCCATATAGAGGAGAGGCCGCGGTTTTGTGTCCCGGTCACGTGAATGGGGTGTAGGAACTCGAGGGTACGGAAGCCCGTGGCGAGGACAATGGTGTCATGGTCGTGGTGTGTGCCGTCTTCGAGTTCAATGCCCGATTCGGTAACCCTGCGTATCTTTGTGGTCTCAAGCTGTGTCTTTGGGCTCGCGAGAGCGGGAAAAAAGTCGTCGGATATGATGACGCGTTTGCAGCCTGGGTTGTAGTCTGGAGTGAGTTTTTCCCAGAGATCAGGCCGGTTGGGAATCTGCTTCTCCATCATGCCCTTGCAGGCGGCACGGACATCTTTGGCCATGGGGCTTTGGTTATTGCTTACGGCATCATAGAAGGATTCGCGGAAATCCATCATCATGCTGCGAATGCGCCAGCTGACAGGGGGCACATAGCGCTGGAGGGCACGCCTGAAGTCGCTGATAGGACTGTCAAGACGTGGAATGACCCAGTTGGGAGAGCGCTGGTATACTGTCAAGGAGGAGATCTGAGGCAGAATGTCGGGTATGATTTGCGCAGCTGTTGCACCTGTTTGTTTGGTTGAGCTAGCTTGTCGAACCACTGAGCACTGCGATACATACCGTTTCCAATGATTCCAACACGCTTCCCCTCGAGGGTGTGGCTCCAATCCCAGCGTGCAGAGTGCATGACTTTGCCTTTGAAGTCTTGCAGGCCTGGTATATCGGGATATCGAGGCTGATTAAGCTGGCCGACTGCCGAGACCAGAAAGTCGCACTCGATGCTGTATCCAGAGGCAAACTCAGCATCCTTGCTACCGATCACATTGACGTCAACTCTCCATCGGTTTTTGGAGTCGTCCCACGTCGCAGCCTCGGCGGCGGTGTTGAAGCGAATGTATTTGTACAGGTTGTACTTGCGTGCTACATTCCGAAGGTAGTCGAGTATCTCCTCTTGCCCTGGATATTCTCTCGTCCACTCTGGGTTTTGCTCAAACGAGTAGCTGTACAGCATGCTCCAGACATCACAGCAGCAACCAGGATATTTGTTGTCATGCCATGTGCCACCGACGCTAGAACTCTTTTCTACAATGATGAAGTTGTGGCATTTGTTGCGTTTGATGAGATCAATAGCCATGCACATGCCTTTAGATATTTAGCCCAGTACGATCAGGCAGTCTGACTGGGATACTGACCAGAGATGCCGGCCCCGATGATGACAACTGCAGCATCGGTATGGGTTTTGTTCTGGACCGGAACCTGATGCCATGGTTGCGAGCCGCCCATGATGAAAGTACTCGAGAATGTAAGGATTAGGGGATGGAAGAAGGATTGAGCGGTCTAAAGGGGGGATACAAGAGACGAGCTCGCTCGGCCGAGTAAAAAGCAAGCCACGTTATATGTGCAACCAGCGCAACGCCTGTCCTGCCGTGCGGACGAGTGACATGACCATCGAAAAGCTTACAAAAACCCGGCAAGCGGTATAGCACCGGCATGACGCAGTGAGTGGTGGGGAATACCATGGAGATTCTCGGCCAAAGTGATTTGCAGACAGCTTCCCCTCTTCCCATATCCGTCCAGTTCCCGCCCGAGGTTGTGCAGCATGGTGCTTTGTCATTATGCAATTACACTCCCGTTTTTACTACACTCGGACATATTAAGCCTAATGAAGAAGAGTGCAAATGGATTATGAATCGAATGCCCTGGCCTGCTGCAATCCATGCGCAGAAGTGTTCACGGGTGATAAGGAGCAGTGGTGTGGGCTCTCAGCAAGACATGCGTAGCGGGTTGTGGGGAAGGCGCAAGGGCGGGGAAGGCGGTATCCGGCAATGGTGGGCCATTGGGGCCGGAGTGCGCCAATCACCAACTAAACTCACCAGACGCGCCTGACAACAACAGGTACGGACAATATTACAGACCAGCCCAAGTTGTAGTGTCGTCAACGAGTGTAGTGGACAAAACATACAGATGTGCGCATGTATGTACGTACATATGTACGAAAAGGATGAGCTGAACAGGGCGCCCCGCTTCTTCGCCGACCGTCTGGGTGGCCTGGCAGAGTGCCTGGTAGTGTATGACCCCACGATTCTTCTTGTCGTTTCCCTTTTGGACCAAAGGCCATGTTCCGCTTCTATTGCTCAACTCTTTCTTCACCGCTGCTGCTGCTGCTGTTGTTGTTGTTGTTATCGTGGTTTCGCATCGGCCTTGTTGCTTGGTTGCTCGTCATTGTCTTCTGGCGGAGGGTCGAATTCGCGCGTGTGTACCACGCCCCATCGCACTTTTTTCTCTCCTCGGCTATCATGGTCTTGGTGGCTGCTTGTACAACGTGTAGAGCCTGTGGAGCCTGTGGAATCTGTAGGATATGTAGAATCGATGGAATCTGTAGAATAAGTCGAACCCGTACAACTCGCAGGCTGTGGCGGTATGGCTGGAATTGGAGTGACTGCCCGTATTCGCATCCATGCCTCGCTCATCTCCAGCCTCGATATGGGGAGCCGGCCATGTCTGGGCTGAGTCTTGAGCTCGCCTCGTGGAGTCCTTGAGTGTCCATGGTGCCGGTCTGCAACAGTGCTGAGCCTATCACGGGCGGTGGGGAGTTGTGTCGACGAGACGTGCTTGGCTTCTCTGCGGTGATGAGCATGATGGCGTCTGTCGTGCAGCATGTAGTCTAATGCATGATGCAGACACGGGCACTTCATCGCTGAGGGCGTGGGAGCCCGCGAGGAGGAAGCTGCCGTGCATCTCTTGACATTGCAAGAAGGCGACGAGGAGCAGCGGGAGCCGCTGAAGCCTCTCCATGGCTTCGACTTCTAGGGTTGCTGGGAGATGCATGGACGTTTTCTGAGAACAACTGGCCAAGCGCAAGACGGACTGACGTGTACGTATGACACAGGCGGTGCACATGGAACACTGCTCCAAACTATCTCGTCATTTATAGCAAGCGCAGTTACGCACGTGCCTGGGGCCCAAAGTCTGGCGTCAGCATCGTGTTTGCAACAGGCGATCCGGTTGCTGTGACCGATGGCGGTTTTGATGGTGCATGGCATGTCCAAGGGCTTGTCATGGATGTTGTGACGGATCCCAGGCGGGCTGGGTGCATTGGGTGTAGGGCGGTACACGTGGTGATGTCACGTGGGGGCAGGGGGCGATGTTGGTTCAACGCGGCAGGGCTCGAGTCAAAACCATTCTTGGCCTCGCCGTCTGCATCGACTTTTTGCTTGTTTCTTGTTTCCCGTTGAACGGCACGGACCCCACAGCAGACATGGGCAGACTCGCAACATCCAAGTAAAGTAACCAAGCATGCGCTGGCGGGCAGACGACACAACAACAGAGCTAGGTGAGGGGCTTGTAGCCGGAATTGCTCGTGTGTGTTGATGAGAACTTCAGTGGGCCGTGGGCCGTGGGCCATGGGGACCCGTAATGGACCGAGATACGAGAGAGCAGGCGGACTGTTTGGCCCCAAGCAGCAGGTACAAGGCGTTGAAGCGACCGTTTGGAGGTCTGTTCTGTGCGGTCGGTGCACAGCATTGACCCGCCCGGAGGCTGTTAGGGTTGTGGGCATGCGAGGGAAATAAGCCAGCCAGTGGCAGGGCCAAGGTGGGTTTCGCCAACACAAGACTGGCGGGATGCTTGGAAGCACGAGGCTAGTCGCGGTTGGACGGCGGATGGGGCGTATGCTGTGATACTTGCCTACTCTACATGTCCCTATACATAAGTACACACTAGATGCTGCACCCCGCAAGCAGACGCGACAGTTGGGAGCGGCGCACAGAGGGAGAGCAAGACAAGAGAGAGAGAGAGAGAGAGAGAGAGAGAGAGGGAGGGAGGGGCAGCCGGCGTCCAGAGCGCCTGTGGGGGATTTGGGATGGTGGGTGGAGCTGAAGCTGGATCGAATCGAACAGTCATTACTTACAATAGTCAGTAAGTAGTCAGTAGTCTATGAGAGCCCATGTAAATCAATCCATCCATCCAAGCATCCAGTCCAGTACACATGCACACAGCTATATGCGCTTAAATTCAATAGCGCCGTCCGCTCGCTCTAGGTACATGGATGCGGCGAGCCAGACCATGTCATCATAGCTGATTCCTCTCCTCGTACCCAGTGAGCAGCGGACAGCGACAACGCCTTGGATGTCTCCCCTCCGGCCATGTACACAGATATATATGTCTGAAGCTGAAGGATTGCCTGCACGACGAGTAGAGACACGCCCTGTTCCCCCCCACCCATGCAGCCGTGGCGGATGTGGTAAGCTGAGGTCGAGGACAGGTCGCTTGTTGCAGCAGTGATTGGCCGCAACCCCAGCGTCTCTCCGTGTTCTCGACTGTTGTGGTAGCACTGGGTCTGCGCATGGCGGATTGGGTCGCACCCTGTCCTGCTGCTAGCTGCCATTCTGAAACTCAAACACCTCCTGGCGGGAGCCACCATTGCCCGCCTGCCTGCCTATACTTGCCCATCCCATGTCCGTCCTCTTCTCCTCTTTTTTTTTCTTCTTCCTCTCCGGCGCGCGCACTAGACGCATGCCCACTTCCCACCACCTCTCCCCACAAACACAACTACGGTTTCGCTGCAGTAGTCGGCAGTAGCTCTGTCGGGCCATTGCTAGCCGACCATACATACTCTACCACTTTATCACTACGTACGCGCACGCCCTCCCGCACACCGTCATCACTGCAGCCGTGCGCACTGGTCGGCCGCACTCAGACTTATTCCTACCACGCCTTTGCACCTAATAATATTCCTCTACGCTTTCCCAGCTTGCCACTGCCCAGACTGTCTATTTAGTAGTCGTAATCCACATGGCCCGCAAACTCTCCTTCACTCTGTCTCCTGTCGTGCGTACTCCACCAAAATCCTCGATCCACTTGCTCACATCTCCTTCTTTTAGAAAACCGCCTCCAAGCAGGACCTTGCCGGCAAAATGACGCCAGAAACCAACCCCCTACACGCCTCGTCCCACAAAAGACACTCTTCCAAAGACACCATATGTGACAGCTCGCCCTGGATCAACCGCCGCGTCCTCGACACCCAGACCGACCAAGAGCTGCGCGCAGCATGTCGCCTCATCCTCAAAAACTTCAAGCCCTCCGACCATGGCATGGAGAATACCGACCCAAAGCTCGATTTCGCCGGCCTGGGCTTCAGGCCACGCAAAGAAAGCAAACCTCCTCAGCCCGCCGATGTCAATGCGCGTGTGCCTGCTGCTGCCCCGCCAGAACCCGCCTCAACGTCGTTCCTGCCACGATCGCGCAGCACAAAGGTCCGCACCAGGGCAAAAGCAGACATGGAGATAAGAGCAAGGCAGAATGGTGATCTCCCTGCGCGAGCAAATAGCAGCCGCAAGCGTGCTGAGCGAGACGCTGAAAAGGATGAAAGACTACGCAGCTTTGGCAAAGCTTCCATGGACGTACCCAGGCCCGCCATATCTTGCATCTCCAACGAAGACATTACTCTTCCTGTCACCGTTACATCCACTCTAGCAACCTCGAAGAATTCTGCCCCTCACAACTTTGATGATCCCGTTGCTGCTGCAGATGCCCAGGCATCCGAGTGGATGCGTCTAGAAATGGACAAGAGGCGCCAACAAGACACGGCAGATCGCCAGCGCCGACCCTCGACCTCGGTCCGCCCGCCAAGTCGTGCCGCGAGTATCAAGGAAAGCGTCATCGAATATGTATTCCCCGGATCTCGAAGTCGCGCCCTCAGCCGCGCACAATCCAAGGAATCCCTGCGTTCGCCAGCCGACAGTAATGACACTGGCCTTTCTCGCAATGGCTCAAATGCAACTTGGCGAAGTTGGGGCCTGCGCCGCATGAAAAGTACGAGAAGTGAAAATAGGTCAGGGTCCTCGCATGGCCAGGGAGACGACGGTGCACAACCTAGAAAGTCAGAGTCGAATACCGTCAACCTCAACAGAGAGCTTCCACCATTGCCCAGTCTGGACAGCTGGAAAGAACCTGAAAAGCCCAAGCAAGAAGTGGCATCTCCCAAATCACCCACAGCCGAGACACACATTGCAAGTCTTATGCGTCCACAAGAACAGCATCCAGAACGCTCGCCTGCCGCACGGAAACAGCACAGGAGGAGTGGGTCAGATACTTTAGCCATGCAATACACCGCTGCCTTCCCCGCTCGCAAATCCTCCCGCCGGCAAGGCACACAACCAATTTCCCAAACACCCACAAGTGCCGTTCCAGCCAGTGTCGTATCAGCCAGCCCCAAACCGACAGAAAAACTCGCAACAAACGCATCCTCATCAACCACCAATGTCGACCAGCAGCAGCACACCAAAACCGCTTCTTCAAGCTCGCAAACCCGCCCCCGCAGCGGCGAAAGCAACACCACCGCCCAAGCCTCCAACTTTTCCCACCGCATGAGCATCGACTCCCCCGCCGTCCTCAAAACTCTTTCCAACGAACCCAAGGCCCCCGCCAAGGAGGAGCAGAAATCCAAGCTCAAAAAGATTTTCAGCGGCTGGATTCATAAAAAAGATAAAAAGGACGATTGGATGCACAAAATGGAAAAGGAGGGTATCAAGGAAGGTGTCTTGGTGCAGGATAGTAATGATGCTCTTGCTGCTCCTGTTGTGAGGTATTAATCCTTTTCTTTCACTTCCTCTACCTTTTCCTTTCTTTTTTCTTCCTTTTAAACTTTTACCTGCACTTACTACTACTACTACTACTACTACTACTACTACTACTACTACTACTACTACTACTACTACTACTACTACTACTACTACTACTACTACTACTACTANACTACTACTACTACTACTACTACTACTACTACTACTACTACTACTACTACTACTACTACTACTACTACTACTACTACTACTACTACTACTACTACTACCACTACTATTACTACTTATTACCATAACTTTTACTCTCTCCCAACATCCCAACTTCTTTTCTTTTCTTCTTTTCTGGGTTCACTTTCGTTTCGTCTGTATTCAAACAAAAAACCTTAATTTCTTATACCCTTTTTTTCGTTCTTCTTTCGGAGGGGAGGTGTCATGGAGATTCAAGGAATTTGGTGTGTACTTGGATTTGCAACGATGAAGACAAAAGCTGCATTACACTACATACATACTTATATATATCATGACCAATAATGCATGTATGCTTTGCCATTGCCATCAAGATTTCTTTCCATGCGTTTTTCTGTTGGATTTTTAAAGCAAAAATGCGGGTTGTGTAACTCTGTTTTTTATATACACCAACATGTATGCGTTACTAGAGATACCGGTATTTCAAAACAGTCATATTTGTTCGGTGAAGAAGGCAAAAAAAAAAAAAAAAAGTCCAAGTCAATCTTGACCCAAAAATTGTACGTCATACTAAACCACCCCTTCACCACAATGGTCAACAATGGTCAACAATTTCACGTTTTTTTCTCTCTTAGACACTTTCTCCGTGTCACATTATACAAGCTAGATGTACGGAACCATCATCAGAATGCCTTTGTACACAATAATACCACTAGCATACCACCAAACCCCATCTAATACACGCTATCTATGTATGCCATTCCGCTAATCCTTTGCATAACCCATAGAACCATAACCGTAAACCATAGCCCATAACGGACAAACCATGCGTCGTCCATGACGCTCAATCATGCGCCTATACGCTATGCTGCAGCACTCTCAACAATGTACCCAGACGTCACGCTCCAAACAGGACCGCTCGCATCATTTGCCTTAGCCTACCAATCACCCTCTGCACCATGCCCTGCACTCGGCGCGCCATCCAAATGTTGACATGCACAATCAAAAGCACCACAATCAAAGGCATCAGGAAGAACAGGAGCGCGTAGGCCGGTCCCATCACCCCAAAAGCCACCACATAGTCGATGAACCGGTCCTCGTACTCGACCAAATCGTCCGGGTCGAAAAGGGCTAGTGGCTGCCGATCGTCTACCATTCCGCAGGCACCTGCTTCCTTCCTCGAGCTACATTCCATTAGTCATCTAATTTCTCAAACTGTGACAACGGGGGCGGGCGTGGACACGGGAATCACCACCTGTCCACTCCTGACCCTCCTGACAAGACAGTGTTGAAAAAGTTGCCATCACCCCCGCCTCCATAACTGCCACCGGGGTATCCACCACCCCCTCCGTATCCACCCATGGCACCCATGCGGTTTTTACCTTGGTTCTTTCCATGTTCGACAATAGAACTCTTACGACCAAATTCCTTGGCAGCCGATACCGAGTTTGTAATAGATGCCAGCAAATTAACCAGTTGGACATCCGAAGCCTCTTGCTGAGATTCGAGGGTAAAAGCAGCAGCGTCTGGGGGGGCAAGAATGTTGATTCGAGCGAGCATAGCGGAGATACTGCGAAGAATTGAATGGTTTAGAGGCAATGAATGTTGCTCGTCTGGTGTAGGATTGATGGGTAGCGAAGCATCGGACAGATATGACGGTGGAAGCGAGTTGAGGTAGGCGCGGAGCAGAGCTATACGTCGACCAAGCATACGAATAGCGTTCATCTTTGCTGTAAGGGTAGACAAAACTAAAGGTCGGTCAGCACTTCTACATCATGTCCACAGTCTTGAGGATGGACTTGCTCTCTTCATCATCTGCGCTCAAAATTTGCGACTCCTCGATTGGAGTATCTTCCGGCACCTTCTCCTTCTCTTTCTGTTTGCTTCGCGTGCTTCGTTTTCCAGCATCCTCGTCATTCGCTGAAGCTTCGGCACTCGACACTGGAACATCGACTGAGCCCTCAACCGCAGTTGCATTTCCTCCACCACGGGCGACAAAGTCTACAGATATCATCTCGGCCTCACCAGTCTCAATAGAGTACACTAGCTCCCGGAACTTGGTTGACTTTGGTTGTACTGCGCCATCGACATCCATGACCTTATCGTTCGGTTCGCTCGACGTGCTAACAGAGACGGATTCGTAGACTGTAAGTGGCAATTTTCCGGCAGCAGTTTCCTCAGAGAAGGCATTTTCAGGGTGGAAGAGAACAAGTAACGGCGATTCGGTATAGACTTCAGATATCCGTGAATGTATGGGAAGAAGGTGCGGCTCGGGGCCAGAGGCGGGACCAAGGGTGAACCATCCGACAATGTCGAGTTGGGGCTCTTTGTGTACATCCTTGACTGGCATCTCCGTAAGCGTTCGTTTGGGTATACCTGTTAGGAAAATGGGGTACGACTTACAATCCTCGATCCGCTTGCTGAACCAATCGTCATCGAGCGTTGTTTCACCGTCCTCGTTTGACTGGAGTTTTGCTTGGAAAGCGACCTCCATGGTGATGTTCTGTCCATCCTGTGCCCCCAATATGGCACCGACTACCGGTCCTGTCTGCTGTCGTAGCGTGTGTCGTGTTACACAATCGGTTATTGTGAGGAGGACCAGCGGGTGAAGCTGGACTGTGGGACTGGCGTCAGAGGCGCGGGTGGTTGAAACAAGCGGGTTTCCCGATGATTCCGCCATTTTTGTTGTGTACACAAAGTGACTTGTCTGATGCACACACCGGGGGGTCTGGAGGGGCAATTAGAAGCTAAAGGTGGAGGTGGAGGTGCAAGGCAATGGCGGCGGTATCGTCAATGGTGGGGAGCTTGCTAGGCTGCAGCTGCTGCGGTTCGTGGGGTTACGCCAAGCCGCTAGTCTGGAGCTCTAGCTGGCAACTAGACTATTACTACATGACGCGATTCTGTCGACTACAACCAAACTCCTCACAATTTCACAACTCCATCCATTGCTCCTTAATCGATTACCATTTATCATATTTTCCAGCTCAGTACAGACCGGAAGCTTTCCTTTGTCAACCTTAACCCTAGTTGATATCCCAGAATATTCTACTCCGGATGCGTACTAAAACAGAAGCGAGTGGTATCTCAGTCTTGAACAGAATCCCAAAATTATCCTGTGAACGCCAGGCTACAACATGTAGCACTCCCATTACACCTCCAAACATTCTCTAATACCCACAATAGTCCTTGAAGAAAGAATTTACACAATTACAGGTCGGCCGTATTTACATCTCAACAAGGACTTTGACAACCAAGTTGCCGTCCTTGTCCATGGTCTTTCCGGCGAGCTCGAAAGCTTCTTTGGTTGAAGCGAGGCCATGGTATCTTATCAAAAATATTAGCCGTTGTTCTGCGCGTATGCTATAGGATTACTCACCTGTGCGTAATCATGTTGTCGAGGCTCGGGAGGACACCTGCGGACAGGATCTTGATACCTGTTGGGTAGGTGTTTGCGTATCGGAAAATCCCGATGATGTCAACTTCTTTCAAATGTGATGCTGACATGGGAAGAGTTTGAATCGGTGTGCCCATGCCGACCATGATCAGCTTGCCGCCGGGTCTGGTTGCCTGTGGGTTGGTCAGCATTGGTTCCACGTCAACTCCAAGGGTTCACTTACATAAAGTCCGGCTTGCATGCACACCTCCTTGCCAGTACAGTCAAACGTCACATCGGCGCCTTCAAAGTCAATCTCGTTCAGCGACGCAATCTGCATAATGTCTGCAGCAAGCTCCTTTGCAGCAGCAAACTGCTCCGCGCCTTCGGTTGCTTGTGCTTGTGCAGTCACGATGTAACCCTTATTCGCGAAGCCGTTCGCTAGAGCATAATTTATGCGTCCATAATCAATATCGGCAATGACAACCGTTGTGGCACCAGACACCTTGGCCATGGCAGCAGTCAGAAGACCAACAGTACCTGCGCCGAAGACGATTGCAGTGTCACCCTGCTCAATCTGAGCTCTCCTGGTTGCATGGATCGCAACCGAAAGTGGCTCCAAAAGCGCAGCCGACTCCATGGATACGTGTGAAGGGAGTCTGATTAGAGTTGTCAGCTAAGGCTCGGACTTCGGGTCGATCATGCACAACATACTTGTGGCACCATTTTGCAGGATGGTTGATGCGTTCCTGAAGGGTCCCCTGAAAGTGAGGTACAGATTTGGCACTACTTCGGAACCTCATCTTAGGGCAGAGGTTGTAGCGGCCCCTCTGGCATGACCGGCAGTTATCACACGGCACACCAACCTCGAGTGCAACACGGTCGCCAATCTGGTAGCCAGTGACATTGTTGCCGATGGCCACAACAACTCCAGCAGACTCGTGGCCTAGCGATAAAGGCTCACAAGCCTGCAGATCGCCGTTGCGGAACTTGCTGTAGTATGAGCAATCACTGCCGCACAGCCCGGTGGCTTTGATAGCGATCTGGAGTTCATTGGCGGCGGGATCTGAGATTGTTCGAGTTTCCTATTTGAACCTGTCAGCCTGCCGTCTCGGATGTTCGTTGTATACGAATGACACCCCCACGGACAGTGGGTAGGCGTGGGGTGGGATAACGAAAGCGGAAGGCATACCAACCGCAAATCCCTTGGCCCATGCAAGACCGACGCTACGACGGTCGAAGACTTTGTGTAGTGCCTTGCTGGGATTGGGCAGATATCTGCTAGAGCTGAGGGCGCCATTACGTGAAAGATATAAAAGTAGTGGGAGATTTGGCAATGGTACGGGAAAAGGAGAAGGAGAAATGGCTAGCAGGAGCCCACCCCACGGGAGCGTGGAGGCTGATATACTTGTTGAGAAGACGTATTTCGATCAATAGTAAATGGGCGCGCGCTGGGCTTGCCTCAGATTCGTGCATCGGCGAGATAATGGCATCGCATGAGAGGAGACTTGAAGGTTCCACGTCATTTGCTAGGCGGCTCAATCTGGCGGGACAAGCAAGGTCAAGGGTGGACAACCAAAAACTACTTGGTACGGTAGCCATTGCCTAGTCATTTCTTCATACCGTTACTCTGGTAGTATACGTGAGGCTAGATCGTCTTGTGGGTACGCCGCGGAAAGCATGTGCAATTCGACCGAAGAACTAGCGGCAACTGGTCTTGGCCCGTTTGAAGTCGTTCTGCCGAATCAACAGCTACCAACGGCCGGAGCGTGCATACACAGGATGCGATATATGAGCAGTAGTCATATTGTGGTGTCTATTGTGGACGGGCCTTTTGGCGATGCCCGTCTATCAGAGACGAAGCTGGCGTTGTGAAACGGCGATAAGGCACTCTGCGCAGCTTGCCTTCAAAGGTTCCGTTGGGATTGCTTTGAGTGGATCAGTCCGTTCTTGTGGCCCTGTCGCTGCATGGATCCCTGGATGATATGCAGGAAACATCAGCCTGATATGCGGGCTGTCCTGTGTCGAGGGTGCCAGCCGTCAAGCCATATCTCCACAATAAGTCTTCCGAGAACCCCAGCGCAACGTCAGTGCTGGACTCCTAGGGCCTATCTGCCGACGGAAGAATACGAACGTTGACTGGCTAGAATACTTGGCTGAGTTTCCAGAAGACCTCTGGAAGCCCCCTGGAGCAATCAAACCTCCTGGGATATAGTAGTGTCCTAGTACATAACAGTGCGAACGACTCACACTCGACGGCGCGCCTCCTCGCTAAGAGCCTCGGTGAGGTAAGATGCTTATCCTATAGCACACTACCTTGGGGATGCTAGGGCAACAGTGTGTGGTCAAAACCCGTTGGCTGGATGTCGGCTTGTAGTAGGTCGGACGTGCGCAACGGTGCACCTACCATGAAGCAGCTACTAGTTCAACGAGAGGCATGAACTCGCGACCGGTCTGTCGGAACAAGAAGACGTACATAAGGCTTCTTATCGGGGCGACTCCAGAGTCAACTGCACAAACGACTGGTCAAGGGCATATCAACCAGCTACCAGCTGCAGCTACGACCGAGGAGCGGCCACCAACGGCCAAGGGGATTTGACATGTGCCACTGGCTTCTGCATAAACATGACGAGAAGGCACCGATAACGCAATGCAATGCTTTGCCGGATCTGCCAATCCGACCGAGACATGAGGTTGAGCATGGTCCACCCGCAATCGAGAGGAATAACGGTGATCGTGGCCGCATGGTAGGAACCACTAGACAGGGGTGGGCCACGAGCGAGATGAGAGGTCGTTGGGGCAAGCCGTAGGTACCACGGAATGAGGATATATCTCTCCGACCGTTTGGCACGGACGCCCCTACGTACGGGACGGCAAAAGCACACGTTTGAGAGCCGCTCCTTGCACATGGTCGAACCTTGTATGACAGAGCACCATGGTGGCTCCAGCCGTCCTGGCAGCTGGAGGTAGACCAACCTCACACGTACCCAAGACACAATACGAGCTCGCCACGAGATGCTATTGTATAATATGCACGCTGATAAGACGCGATCACATACGAGTCGCATGTACTAACTACTACCTCGACTTGCTTGGTGACACTACTCAAGACCCTGCCGATAGCCCGTACGAACCCTGAGATCATGCATCACCAAGCAGCAAATCCTCGACCTCGCTGCATGGGCCTTCGAAAGCAGAAGGCGGTGAGCTTGGTCAAACATTGCGCGCCCATTCCCAACTCGAATTTTAATACTACCCACTCACACGCGCTTTATCGCAACTTGCATCAAGCATCTATATCTCAGGCACCGGCATTTGCGTCGCAGCGGTGAGCGGGTAGATCTTGGTCTTTTGCCGCCAGAAACCTGGGACGACGAGTCAATCTTGATCCTGGGGTTGTAGCCGCTGCTGGAGGCGGTCTGCCTGCTTGACGTAACGGGACTGCATCCTCCTATCGCACCCTGGGTACGTATACTACCCAATCCCAAAGAAGCTACAGATATTGCGGACGTACGGCTCCGCGCCAGTCCATTGGCAACACCCTCATCGCGCCGAGTACAATTCACAACCACCAGATAGCCACAAGGTACAACGCAGTGACACCACTGGCTATACTCTGCAGCACAAGTCCCAATCCTCTGGGTGGCGCACGGACGGGGACCTGCATCCCGAACATCTTGTACCAGGAAAGTAACATGTTCCAAGATATCTTTCCCACTCACAAAACAAATGTGGTGATTGTTCGCTTGGAAGAATACGCGGCAACGCTAACGGATGAGCGTTCGAATCAAGACGGGACAAGAACAAAGGATTGGGAAGGATTCAGAACACCCGGTTGCATGTCAATGACGGGCCAAGTGCCTAGTACTACTACTTTTGCCGTTCTGTGAGAGGTTAGAACCTCCGGAGATACCGAGGAAGTCACCACCATCACAGCACACTTCGCAACGCCTCATTTCTAAGGGTAAAAAAAACCGAGGGGATGCCAGTGCGTTGTAAGCGAAGATCGGAGATTGTACAACACATGGCAAAGTCTTGTCTGATACAAGTGAAAAGAGTCATCGTCTTAATTGCCACGTTAGTGATCTTGCATTTGACCGATAGGTAAGGAATGCCGACCATCGACGACTACATGTCAGTAGCTAGCAAAACGAGATGGTGACGCAGGCCAATCTGCAACACGGCCTTGAGTGCGGCCTTAGCAGGGATCGACTCGACATTCAAACCCTCATTGACTCAACATGCAGTTTGCAGTCAGCAACTCGTCAGCAGCGGGTCGTCAGCAAGAACATCAAATCCACATTGCCGAAAACTCTAATTAAACAACCCTCGTACTAGCGTACCGGCAACCCGATGTCGCTCGATGACAAGGGATGCAATGGAAAGCATATGCCGGACCAAACAACGGATAGAGCCGCAAAACTGCAATTGCAATTGCAATCATCTTTGCTCCCTGTGCATGTACTCGGTATTACTGTATGTACCTAGAGGACGATCTTGCCACCTCAACCCTACAGTCACTGTACCACCAGTCATGCGACACGGAAATGATATAAAAACAATTCCGTTTAGGCGAAATTTCCATGGGGCTCCACTACTCCTTGCATGCACACTGCACACTCGTCACCCGGGCGAACCGTTAGGGGGTCCAGAAAAAAAAACATGCTCAGACCACACAGACGTACCCACAATAGCTTCGTGTCTATAACTCGTTTCAAAGTAGGCGGAATTACGGTTATTGTATCCCCGTGGGATTCTACATATTGTGCTATGCTAGCGCATCCTTTCTAGATCCGTCTCAATCCCCCCCATTTTTTACAATTGACTGTTTGGGTGCTTGTCTACAAGGCCTTGCGCCACAAACCATTGGCGGATAATTCGATTCACCTCGTCTGGCTTCTGTATCATGGCCCAGTGCCCAGTCGCCACCTCGCCCCTGGTGAGCTGTGGGATGAAGTTCTCCATGCCCTTTGACAACTCTGGCGTGAGGACCATATCCAGCATTCCTTGGATGAAGAGAATAGGCTGCGTAATGGTCTTCTTATCAAGCAGCTCTTGCTCTTCTTCCCAGTTCAAGCGGCGTGTGCGGTACCAGTTGACTATATTGGGCAATCGGGTTAGCTAGAGGATTTCGCTATGCGAATGTTGGTTAGGAGCATAACGTACGGGTAGGATGGATGCCGTGGTTAGAGTATTGCTTGACGTAGTAGTCTAGTTCCTGATTCGCTGTCAGTACACCATCGCTTGAGGAGAAACAGCATCCACGCCTTTCTCTCTGAAACAAGACAATGACGACAGTTGGTGACCATGACCCGTAGTCCAGGTTACACTCGTGTCGAGCAAACAAAAAAGGGGCCGATCTTCTGGATGTCGTGCCGGCAATCCTGCACCAGATACCCAGACGGGTAACAATGGCTGCCGAGCACGTCTCGCTCGTGACCCATTATCACTGCCTCGAAAGAGAAGCTATCTTTGCCTTTCTCCCGGTTTCCCCGACTTTTAACCTAGGAAGAAGAAGAAAAGGGGTCGCCTCTCGACACGCGTCCCAGCATAAAGAGATCAACAACGTACCTTTCCCTTCAGGAGCACGCCTTCTCCGACCTTTGCCAAGTTCTCAGATAGCACACCCTTGGTAGGGTTGAAGACAACTTCGCCGTTTGGTCCCTTGGCGCCATACATGCCCTTTAGGAACTGTCTGATAGTTTCCTCATCTTTGATCACCTTCTCCACCTCACCAGAGGCAAGATGCATCTGATATGCGAACTGGGGTACAGGCCCCTTGACAATGTCTTCAATGGGAAAGTATTTTTCAGACGGCGCAGTATACGGCGTGCAGATTGAAAAGACGTGAGTGATCAGCTCGGGATACCTAGATGTGTCTGTTAAAGAAAAGTTCTTATCGCGATTGGAGAGTCGGCTATGGAAATTTACCATTGAGCAGCACGCCAAACGACGGCACCTCCCCTATTCCCGGTATCAGTATATTGATTACTCGTCTCGAGCAGAATCGTCGATGCGACGCTGTAAAACTCACCAATCATGACCTCCTAGCACAATTTGCGGCGCCTCGACTTCCTTGGCCAGCGCAGCAATGTCATCTGACGCCCTCTTCATGCCGTATAGATTGAGCGGGTTGGGGGGGACTTGCGGAGCAGCCTATGCGCAACAAGATCAGCGTTTTTCGCCTTTCACGAAGAGTATCTTCCGGGGAAGAAAGAGCAAGAGAAGTATGGAAAACTCACCGTTCCACCGTATCCCATCATATTCGGTGCCACGACGCGGAATCCCAAATCCAACAGAAGCGGGATCTGGTATCGCCATCCCATGGCTAGATCGGGCCATCCATGAATCTAGGGTTTGCTGCGTTAGTCGAGCTATTCGGAGTATATAGTGAGTCCGTCTCTCTCTCTTTCTCTCTCTGCAATAACCATCCCAAAGCCACATTCTCCTTTTCTCTTTCCTTTCTTCATATGACCCATGGTTACTCCGGCTATAACAGAAAAAGAAGACATACCAGAAAAACAGTCTTCTTCCACTCCCCCGACTTGGGCACACCATACAAATACTCGTACGTCTGCCCATTCAGCGTCGCCTTCTTGACCTCGATGCGCGAGTCAGACTCTGGGTTGATGGGTTCGATGTTCGCCATCTTTCTTGTCGTCTTCTCACTTGGCTCCCAAAAAAGAAGCTATAGTCACACTAGGAAAAAAGATCACTCGTCTGTTCCCAAATACAAAGATGAAGGACGGAAGATGTTCAAGGTAAATGTTTGGGTTGTTTGGGTCAAAAAAGAGAAAGAGCAGTAGTTGATATGCTTTCTCTCTCGGAGCCACTCAAAGGAGAAGTTCGTACGGTAGCTTGCTTTCGTACGAGGTGTGATGCAAAAAAAGCGGATATGCCGAGGCAAAGTACGTACCAAAGACGGAGTGGGGTCCGCGTCACATCTAGTACGATAGCCATCACTGTCGGGCCTATTTGTGTGGATGTCTTGTTTTCTTTGGTTTCGGGCACATCATGCTACGTATCGCGACTCATTTTGCAATGTTGAGTTTATATAGCTAGCAATTAGAAAGTATACTGGGTGTTTTAAGTAAACATGGCAAGGAGGAGTCAAGGGGTTCGAGTTGAATTGTTGGATTATATGTATTTTTCTCTAATAGTAGGTTGCGTCCTTGCATGCGTATGAAGCCAGAATCTAGGCTCGCAACCTGCAGCTTTATGCGATAGTACACCTGGACCAAGACAGACGAAAGTTTGTAACTTGATTGTCTGTCGCTCTTCTACCGGGACACACCCACGCTTGGTGTGGTAGTCAGCATGCAGTGCATATCCTTTCAACTCAGCATATTGAGCAACATGTAGTTTAAGTACTGACTTGTCGTGCATAATGACTTATCACCATGCTGCATCAGATTAGGCTGTATGATGTAGTACGACGTCACAACAGCGAATGTAGTAACAAGAATCCCCAATTAGGATATTGTTACCTTCTTGGGTTCTGCTCGAAAGCATCATCGCACCATTGCTCCACGTCTTTACATTGAGGTATGAATCGGATAGGACCTAGAGGCTGAAACAAGTTCTAGTAAGGAAGATGATCGGCGCGTGGAAAGACGAGTGTCAGAAGAGATCGAAGGTATTGTGTCCAAACGTATATCCACGAGAAAGATATGTGGTTAGTGAATAGTGGATGTCAAAAAGAAGGAAGCTCCAGGCGGCACTCAGTAGATGACAGTGTCCTCGGCAGCCTCCTCTACGACATCTTCTCCATTCTCATCTTCATCATCTTTGGTAGGCTCCTCGGGGACAATGTCACGACTTGCATCCCTGCCATCCTGCGTATCCTCGGTGGCGTGTTCATCCCTTACTTCCATGGTGGTGTTGGGATTATCAGAATGTCGACGGTCTATTTCCATGTCTTCAGGCGGAGCAGTGCTGTTATTAGTGGCACCATTGGCTGTGGATGTTGCGTGAGGTGCATCTGCATCATGGCTCTTACCAGTCTGGGAATCTGTTGCATGTCGGTTCATTTCGTCGGCAGTGTCCCGCTTCCGCTGATTATCCGCGTGTTGGCGAGCCTCGTATTCAGCCACCTCATGTCTGATGATGTCTTTGGCCCCGGCTATTTGGTCTTGTATGCGGTCGTCTTCGTCGGGGCTGGTTTCCCAGGGCTTATAGTACTGGACCGGGAATTAGCTTTCGGGAATGGGCAACTGGCTTATGCGACAACGTACGAGACGTGGCTCTGTCTTGGTCTGGAGGAAGTGGGCCATACTGAGGAGGTTGTCATGACGGATGCGCATCTGAAAATGGTAAGCCCTTGTTGAACAGAGTGTCATTTTTTGCCGCGTCTTACTGATTCCCTCTCGAAGCGCTTCTGTTCTATCCATCGCTGCTCTTTCCGCCTTGCTGCGCGCTCAGCCCTCCTCTGTTCGCTCTCGTGGTCTTCCTGCTTGCGTTGAGCCAACTGTCTCTGCTCGATTTCGAAGCGGCGTTTTTGTGCAGTAGTAGCAGTGTTCTGTGAGAGCGCTCCCAGGACGGCGCCGAACAGCCTGCGCTCTCGTCCCCTCTCGCGGCGCACTGGGGCAGGCTTGGTGTCTCTAGAGCCGGAATCACGTCTATCGTTGTCGCCGGATGTATCGTCAGCTTCGATTCGTGGTCGCTTTGCCGGGTCGTCTGAAAATGACTCCTGGCGTCTTTTCTGGGTGTATACGGGCGAGGCTGGCGCTGAGAGTTCGTCAGGAACGACTACAGCGGACGCAATAGAAGCGTCCATTGTTACATGGACCCCAACTAGGCAGCCTTCTATAGTTATGATGTGCTATATGTCCTGCAATGAAGCCAGCATGTCATGCGTCGTAGAAAAGAAAGGATGAGTGAGACGAGGCACATCTAACGCGACACGAGCTTCGGCGCAGAGCAGGCGTTCATCTCCACGGGCGGCGCTTGGCTTACGCTAGCAGCGGACCCCCGAAGCTCGACTTTCACTTCTACAACTTTCTCTCTCGCGCCTCCCACTACAACATACGCCACTTGATAAAGAGAGACATAACACAGCGATCTTACAAGTCTAAATACCTCTTGCAACAACTCCATCTGAACACGCAAACACTATACTAAGAACCAACCCACCATGTCTCGCCATCATCCGTAAGTCCAACCCACACCCTCTCCCTCTCTTCTCTCCCCCACATAAACTAACAGCTCTCCTCACTCAGGGATCTCGTAATGTGCCGCAAGCAATCCGGCATATCCATCGGCCGCCTCTGCGACAAATGCGACGGCAAGTGCCCCGTCTGCGACTCGTACGTGCGCCCCACGACGCTCGCCCGCATCTGCGACGAATGCTCCTTCGGCAACTACCAAAACAAATGCGTCGTCTGCGGTGGCGAGGGCATTTCCGACGCTTTCTATTGCTTTGAGTGTACACGCCTCGAGAAGGATAGAGATGGGTGTCCCAAGATTATTAATCTAGGAAGTAGTAGGACGGATCTGTTTTACCAGAAGAAGAATTTTAGAAATCATTGATGGGGCGTTTGGGGGATATCAGTGTGAGTGGAGTGGAATCGTTGCCGGGTGCGTTATGCGCTGGTAGGGAAAGAGCAGAGGAAGAGCACAGAAAAGCGGACATTACGGTTGGATACGAAGGCGTTTTAGGAGTCCAAGATACCTCGAGATTTTTCTTAACGGTACCTATGCTATTTTTCTTCTTGATTGAAAGACTTGGTACTGACAAGTTCATAAGATCTTTCTTTGGTTCATTCAAAGTTGCGAAGACACTAGTGCAAGAATGACATACCTTTATATCAATAATATGACATGGCTTCAGCATCTTTAGGAAAAGTGGACAACGTAAAAATGAATAGTTCTATTCAAGTGGCCCCTGCATCTATCTAGCAGAGCTTGGGTATCATGTTCGCAGCTCCAATGCGTGCCCCCAAAAAATGACCAGAAAACGCCAAATCCAGACGCCGCTGGATGTAGACAAGCTTTTCAGCTGACAGTAATACTCAGAAATACGGTTTGCCTCCCAGATACCTCCTACGCGTACCAATCCTAGCGGCCCTCCTCGTCATCTCATTGCCCGTTCATACCTGAATTACTAAACTTACGCTTCTTGGCCTCGCGCTCGCCCGCATCCTGCGACGGCCGGTACTGATCGAGCTTACCCTGCATACGATACGTCTCACGCTTGATATTTTCCGCGTTGGCCAAGAGGTCCATCTCCGTGACAGGCGCTTCAATACTCTCCAATACGCTGTTGACCGTGCTGATGTGATTGGCGTCTTTCTTGTCGTCGCGCCAGCGGGGCGTGCCGTCTGCTTCTTGCTTGTATTTCCACTGCCCATTGTCTGTGCGATAACACTCAATTATGCGGCCGTCTAGACGCTGGTTGAGGGATTTGAGCGTTTCCCACTCGGTTGGGGTGAGGGAAATCTGGGCAAATACTTGGTACTTGTTTTGGTTGTGCTGTACAAGAAGTTCGATGGGATGCGGCATTGCGTCGTAGTCGGGAATGAGGCCTTCTTCGCCGTCTTCGGGGTCCATGAGGGGGAACTCGCCGAGGCGGAGCTTGAAGTCGATTGTGTTCTCGTGCGGTGGCTTCCACTTGAGAATGTGTCGATCTGTGCCAAACTGATATGGTGTGGATACGCAGGTGAAGATCAGGCCATCGTTGCCATGACGGAGGTTTGGCAGTATGTTGCTGAACATATCCTCAAGTTTATACGCTGCATAGGTCTTCTTGCCCTTGAGCGCAAATGGCTTGAGGTCATCCGGTCGGATGTTCTTGCCAAATGTCCTCGTCAGGTACATTTCGTACGGTTTGATGACCCAATCGTGCAACCGCCCTAACCGCTTGTCTAGTGTTCTCCCCGTGACATTCTGCTCGTTGACTGCCAAACAATCAAAGACGTAGAAATTTAACCGCGGCGCAGGCTCGTTTGGATACTGGTCATGCACTAGTTCGCCGTCCAGGATCGTACCGTACAGAAAGGGCTCGGGCTCGTTTGGATGCATGTAATGCGGTATTCGAAAGGGTGGTCGCACATCGTAGTAATTGTTCTTGCGGTCAATCAGAAAGGTCAAAGGCTCAAAGGCACCTGTTGGCCCCTCCTGCCAGTGGAGGAAGAGAAGACAGCGCAAGCCGTCCGTCTTCTCACACATGAAGTATTCATTCCGCTGAAGCTCGGCAATATGTTCGCGTGCAAAGGATACGGGCTGGGCGCCTGGAAAGCGCACGTTGTCGCGTTCGAGAAGGTCCGCGACAGCTTGTTTGAGTGGTTGCGCTTCATGGTTGGGTATGAGGAAGCCTGGTATCTGTGGCGGGGGCGCATGTGACGGTCCCGTGGCCGGCATCTTGAAGAAGATAGTATGCTTTCGTGATAATACGCGGGTTTGGGTATTGCGTGTGGGTTATTAAAAAGGTGAGAGTAAAGTTGTGGGGAATAAGCTGAACTGTGGTCGCGACTACTCCAACCATGAAACTACGCGCCAAGGTTTACCTACGTAGGTCCAGTTATGTAAGCCGAAATGGTTATCCACGTTGCGCCGTCAAGGCCTTGTCTATAGAAAAAAAATTACTAATATCTCAAAGAATCAAAGATTTAATAGCTTATATCTTTTCAATTCGCAATTCTTTGGTCACGGTTTGACGGGTGGTTATTGAGGTCTCTGACTCGCGACTCAGGCACAGAACTTGGTATGGTCACATCTATGATGGTAGTAAGTGCAATCTACGTCTAAATTGGTAATGTTTGTAACGCTTTTGTAATCGTGTGCAATACCTACATCACATTCACAATTCGCTAAGGGAAACCCTTGGTGTGAGTTGCGATATCTTCTGCCCTCGTTTCGCGTTACACTTGTTGTCTTCGATACATTTTTCATATGACTGATGTCGAAATGCCCTGAAACAACGCCTATGAAAATTGAGACAAAAAACACCCCCGAATTTTCCCTATTAGCCATGTGACTATCCGCTTGTCTGTCAAGTTTTGGCCTGTCCTCATGCACTCATTTGGTCTCGTCCTACTTCCCGTTTCCTCAACGATGGCACCCGGGTGCAACTCAATGGAGTCCTTGTGAATGGTCGCGTAAAACGAAGGCAATGCGCAGTCTTGCTGTCGTGTCACTTGGTAGAGTGTTCGTGATAACGATGACACATTTACTCCGATTAGACGCCTGCCGAATTGTGTGCAGACATATTGCGCAATGATTGAGCTGGAGTGAAGAGGTACTATGTCTGTTCGTTGCCAGCCGCGGTTCGAAATGGTTTGCCGAATAATGACATAGACACATAGTCGGCCTAGCTACATATTCGTTCGTATATATTTCAGACTTCCAGAGTGTCATCTCCACAGCATATCCGCAAGAAACAGCAACCTCGAAACTCGTAGAGATCAACTGGTTTATGATGCAGTATACTCTGGGGGTGGTACTGAGTCTGCGATGGGTGGTGCCATGTGCCTTGACCCAAACTCATGTATTGATGGCGTAGTTGCCAGTGGCTGAGCATCCCAGTTCACGTTGAGGTAGTGAGGTGGTTCCATAGGATCCACCTCCTGATACGCTGGCCTAGGCTCTAGGTCGTATACTGCAAAGCCATCCTCAAGTTCAGATAGATTTGCCGCCCGTGGCGCGGTAGTTAGGTAAACGGGTTGGGTACACACAATGCTAGTCCACTCTCGATCAGCACATTTGCCAGTGATTTCGATTTGTAACTCGTACTCCAAGTTCAGACCATAGGTTGTGAAGCTTGGTGTAAAATTGTGGCCCGTTAGCTTGACGTCTGCTATGTCTAGTAAGGAAAGCCCATCGTATAGCAGCCGTCCATTTTCCTTTTCGTACTTCTTGTCGCAAAGCATAATGTGACACCTTTCTACATGCATGTGCTGTTTCTTTGGAGGACGGGCTGATGGATCACCTGGCGTGAATACGTTGAAGACAAAGTTCAACTGAACTTTGAGGCGGCGGATAAACAGATCAGGCGGTCTCGCAAGCGATTCGGAACGCTGGAGGTGCTGGATACTGATGACAACGGGAACTTGGGAGCCAACAACTAGGACACGAGCAGGAGTCGCGGATATACTGAATTTGGCATAGGGAATCTCGTCCAAGCTCTGGAACCCAAAGAGCAACTCTTTATCAGCCAGCTTCTCCTTGATCTTTTTAAGTTTTCCCGCCCTTTCCTCGTAGTCTTGGAATAGTTTGCGCGTGCGGATGAACTTTTGGTGGCTACAGTGTTTGGGGAGCGTTGTGCCAAAGTTCGTATCTGGTTGGAGGAGTATGGGATGGAAGTCGGGTGGTGGTGGCGTGTACTTGAGTTCTTGGCGTACCCTCACAGGCAGACTATCCAGGTCGCTACTTTCCATGGTCACCTCAAGTTGATATACAATCTGCACATCTGTAGATGTTGCAGCACAACTGGGAGGTAGTGGAAATCCCGGAGAATGCTGAAAGCGCGGATGATTGAACGAATCCTCCGGATGGAGCCAATTTCTATCTGCGGGCGGCGGGAGGCTCACATGTTGCGGAAAGGTGAAGGAGAAGGGCAGTTCCGCCTTTCCGGGATTTGATGAGCTTGTGGGCAGGAGATCAAGGCGGGAGCTATTGCCCGTGGAAACGAACAGATCCTGCGATTGTCGACAAAGTTCAATGTAAGTCGGCTTGCCAGAAGAATGCGGGGTGACGGAGAAGCCTCTTAGAACAATGTTGATCCGCGGAGATCGTGCTTGGGAGATGAGAAGAAGCCCTCTCACGTGATCCCCAGCCGTGTAAGCCGGCGGCGAGTTGAACAGATGGATGTAGACGGGGTTGTCTCTGCGGTTGGCTCGTCTGCCAGCGAACGGCCCCTCAGGCCCCATGGTAGTGAGTGGGTGTTTTGTGTCGCTGAGGCGATTCAATGAAACAGTGGGAAAGACGCGTTATAAAGCAGCAGGTGACAGACGGAGAATGCATTGACGGACGGGGGATGCAATGATACCTTAACCCCCGGTCTCTTCCCCGGTCTCGGCGCCTGCATACCAAGCATCAGGGGTGTTCACGCATGAGCGCCAAAATGCCATGGTCGAGGCACTGCGCGTGAATGCCATGATTGGTACGTAGGTACCGAACCAAGTGTGTAACCGGGTACAGGTGACAGCGCAGCGATGGCAGGTGTGATGATTGGAGAAAACAACCCTCTTGACCGATGGAACGATGCTGCTTGATGGGGGGATCATGTCGGGGGCGAGCATCTGTGTGAGGCGCATGGGAGAGAGATGCTTGCTATTGGGTCGTCTGCCGGCCAGGGTGGTGCCGTCATCGATGTAGGGCGCGCGACTCGCGACTTCGCCAATTCCATCCAGGCAAAGACTGACTACCTTTGCACAGCACACATCCGCACATACACACATTGCCCACAATGGCCTCCAGCTACATGTGCTCAGCCTGCTCACGCGCCCTACGCAGGTCCTCTACACCTCTATTGCAGGTACACAGCCACAATCCGCCGTGCTGACAGCAATTAATTCTTTCTTGTAGCAATCGAACAAATTATCTCTCCGCCAAGCGCATCGAACTTTCTCCACAACCACGCCAACCCTCTACCATGTGTCACACGCCCAGTCGGCAGATGTCAGACCAGAAGCAATTAAGAAGCCGCATCCGAGCGTGGCATCAGGAGTAACTGGACTGGCTCAGAAGTTGCGTGAAAAGGCCCCGCTTATGACCGAGACCTACGTCGCATACGGCGCAACAAGAGACCTGATCAAGGAATGCACCAAGCCGGGCGAGTACAAAATACCGCAGGCTCTGCTGAAAGGGGGCGAGATCCCCGTCGACGACAATGGCGTGCACCTGGGAGAGGGCGAGGGTTGGTGGTATGACAGTAAGTCTAGATTGTGGCACAGGCACGCACTTGGCTCACTCCTACACAGCCCTCGGACTGAAGCCAACCTTCTCCAACTGGGCCCAAATCACCTTTATCCACATGTACATGCTGCAAGTCCGCTTCCGCATGTTTCCTCAAACACATGCTCCTGTGTGGATCCAGCATCTCACCAACCATGCCTTTTACGCCGCCGAAGACCGTCTCGTAGTATGGCACAAGTTCAATGCCAATTCCCTGCGCCAAAAGTACCTCAAAGACATGTTTTCCCAATGGCGCGCAGTGCTCCTGTCATATGATGAGGGTCTGGTCAAGGGCGACGCCATGCTTGCCGCTGCCATTTGGAGAAACCTACTCGGTGCCAAAGAGGACGTGGACTTTGAGAAGCTGGCCCAGATTGTAGGATACATGCGGAGAGAACTGAAGAGGCTGGACAATGCCACTGATGACGATGTGGCGAATGGGCAGTGGAAGTTCCGCGGCAGTCCTGGAGACGAAGCAGGTCTCGTAAAATCACCAAGTAGGCTGATGGCGACCGAGACGGCCAAAGCTTGATGAGGTAATGGAAAGGAAACGACACCGAGTGTACTATATCTGTATCTACTACACGAGACACATGAGACCCCAAGGATTCTTCTTCTATTACAAGGTTACGACACAGATTAGTGTTTGAGACACTACAACTCACAACATCTTCTCCCGTCATGTAAAAATTAAATGCAGAATATGTCGATTAGGAGACAAAGAGTACATATAACAGTCAGCATTGGTGTGCTCCGTTCACAATTTGAGCATGCTCACTCAGCAGCCATACCCCATCCGGTCATGTGCCGAATCTTGAGAGTACATGTTCGAGGTTCGGAAGGCATTACTCGTCGCTCCTTCTCCACCTGCACAAAAGAAAACACATGCAGCCTGCCATTGCTGCCCAAACACAACGACTGCCAGTCCGCGATTTGGAAGAAATAGAGTATGTGCGTCGGATACGATTGACCTAATAGCCAATGCGAACAGAAAGTGATTGGTCAATATACCAGACATTTTCCCATTCTCCCACATTCTGACACTGGAGCTCCAAGATATATTTACTTGTGGAGTTGACGTCATCTTTGCAGCGCGACTGCTCTATCCACCCTGACAAACCACCTATCCTACAACACATGACCTTGTATATCCACCAAACTCATCCTCATAATAATTATTGTACCCCGAGATCTGTGCCAGGAATGAAAGACCGCGCGGTTGGTGTGTTGCTTCTCCGTGGCTGTCGACAAAGTGGAAGACTCGAGATCCAGTAACTGACTCATTAAAATTTCCTTCAAATATATTGTACCTCCATGTTCCGCCATTACAATTCTCAAAGCCATCGCTTTTTGCTGGGCCCGGCGCCAAAACTCAGAAGGAACTGGGATCGTTCTCTGACCTCGGTTGGCAACGCTTCAGCCCGGAACGATATCAATACGATCCGCAGGCTCCTCTGATACTGCAAGTTCGAAAGGAGCGGCATGCCTGGGGGGTGGTACGAGATATCGCAACCGGTCTTGTAGCATTTCTGGTACGCTGATCCTCGAGCATACGATATGCCCTTGCCCATCAACTGCGGTAATCTCGAGAGCGGCATTCTGTTCCGAGATGGAGATCGATATCCTCGATGCGTCGGCACTAGTCGCCCGCAGCTTAACAGCCCATGAAAGTAGACCAGTGGTTGAACTTGTCAGACCACCCATGGGCGCTGCACGAAGAGTCAACAATTTCATGTTGACTTCGTTATGGCCCTTCTCCACAATCACTACGAAACGGCCATTGCAGGATACCGCACCAGCAAGAACGCTTGATCCCACCACACTGTCTGGTAGTGGTTTTATCAGTTGCCGGAGGGATTGTGGATTGGTTTCAAAAGTATCAATCGGTACGATGAAGGTTCGGGGGAGACTTGATCCTGGCTTGTGGTCCACTGTGCAGAGAATGTAAGACCTTCCCGTTGGTGAAATAATCAGAGTGGCTGTCGATATCTCATCGCGAAAAGCCTAGAAGAAGTCAGCCATGTACGGAATGCTTATAAAAATATCTTACTCGTTCGCTGCTGCTTGCGTTGCAGTCAACGTGCCAAATCGGGTCCAGACGCATAGTCGACTTGAAACTCAATTGTTTACTGATATTCCAACAGTATAAGTGGTTTCCTGTCGATAAAGCAAAAGCCATGAGGCCGTATACAGCATCGCTCCGAAGAGGCGAAAAGCCGACGACCTTGATAGCCCCGTTGTTCTGCGGGCATGTCAATGTTGTGCAGTGGTTCTCGACATTCCAGCCTTGCGTGTAGATATACCTAAAGACCTTGACCCCGCTTGTCCCTTCCCCGCCCACCGCGATATTCGCAGTAGCTCCCCCTTCAACAGACGGAGCGCCCTTTTGCGAAATAGACACTGATCTTGGAGTCCAACATTCATTTTGATCAATACGCTGTTCCTTCACCAAAACGGGTACGTCGCCGCCATGTCGGCGGTACTCATCATAAACCAATAGGCGCCTGTGGGTGATTACAGCAAGCAAATCCTCCGACAAAGCAACATCTCGTATTTTCTCGTCTTTATGCGACATGGGAATGCTCAACTCGGCTGCGAGTGGAATCTCTCGACTCTGGTTCTCATTCCGCACGTTGTATAGCCGCACTTGCTTGGACGAACACACGGCGACCCAGCCTAACGGCGAGACTGATGTTGCAACATCATACGGTTTGGATAGAAACCTCTGGCCAGGTCTGTGCAAGCGGGTTTCGGCATGCGAAGCAAATGAGGCTGGAAACAAGGGGAAATTCTCCACGGCTAAAGAAAAACGGCGCATTGAGGGGTGCGAAGAACTGCTTGAAATCGACATCATCGACGAGCACGAAACAAGGATGCCATGAGAACGGAGAGGAGTTGTAGAGAGAATGGCCCACGGAGGCCGGTGGGCCTTGGTTGTGAAGCAGCGGAACCGCGAACGCCTGGAAACGGACGGTCAGCCCGTGTTCTGGGGTCAGATACGGCGGCAGTTGTTATCAGTTGTGATTACTACTAGATCCAACTGGCATCGCGCATGCGCCTCAGCCCACGAACTCAACGTATGAACCATCGGCTACGTGGCCCAGACCACAGGGGCTTTTGACGTTTAAGATGTATCCAATTAGCAATTTCTAGCGGCGCTAGCTTGTATCTTCTGTCCAGAAGCGTACACCGGGAGGCCGCAGCAAGCGTGGCTGTGATACTTAAACGCACCCGCACGCCAGTCGTATTTGGCCGTGGCGTTTTTTAGTGCCATCTACCAACTTCACGTGTACAACCCGATGCAGCTGCGGTGATCTTACCCAGATTCCCATGATCCTGACCAATCATCATGAAGCCAAGTCGTGTGCCAATATACCGCTTCTATCCCGAGGTGTTCCTATTGATTGTGGCTTCAGCAGGCAGAAGCGAAGGCTGGCAAGACGGCACGCTGTGTAGTCTTGGTCTTTGGTCTTGAGGCGTGGGACCGGCGTACATCAAGTTGACACGCCCGGAAACCAGGCTGGCGGAAGGCTCAAAAAATTGGTCCAAAGTGCTGCCTTGACTGGTTGTGGCACACTGCTGCGGCATGCGTACTTGGGGTGTCTCACTTATAGTCCCACTCTCCACGGTCCGCCTAATCAACGTTGTAGCCTCACAGTTGCCCTGACCCACCAGAAAGCATGGACGAAGAAGAAAGGCCATTAGATCGATCACCATACTATGTCACACATTCTGAGCACCTCGATCGTGTCCTCAGCAGGCCTCAACTTGCAGGTAAGCCGGCCATGGTTCCAGAGAAACGGCATTTTGTAACGTCACAGGCATTGGCATTTCTGGCTGCATTGGTGGAGGCATCTTTATTACTTCTGGGGCCCTGATATCTACGACGGGATCGCTAGGAGCTGCTATCAGCTATGCCGTCGCGGGAGGAATCATCGCTTGCGTCATGTACACGCTCACAGAAATGGTAACATGTAGACCATTAACTGGAAGTCTCATCGACCTTCCTCACACTTTCTTGGATCCTGCATGCGGGTTTGCAGTTGCATTCATGTACGGGTATGTTTTTTATTCTCGCGATGCCAATCGAAAGCTGATGGGAAAAAAAGATTGGGTAAGATTTTCGCCATGGCTACACTTACAGCGCACTCGGCAGAGCTCACTGCTCTTTTGAAGAGCGATCCAAAACCACACTCTATAGGTGCAGAAACGGCCATAAACATTGCTTTCATTGCGTTGACAACTTTCTCCCATTGCCTTGGCGTCAAGGTTAGTTGAGATTTGTAAATGATAAGTTGAACTCGAGCTTACATTCCATCAGCTTTACGGCAAAATTGAACGAGTATGCTATACTCAACCCTATCTCTTGGAGCTGTGTCTAACATGATGTTTTCAGGTAGTCATGTGGTTCAAGATAAGCTTGCTTGTGCTTGTGTGCGTGATGATGGTGGTGATCAACCTTGGAGGTATGCTATCAAGATTCATAATATTGCAGATGCTTTTCTGATATAATCTAGGTGGCGGTCCAAGGGAAGGAAAGTACTACGGAAGTGAGTGTCTGCTTTAATTAGTCATGTTATATACACTAACCAGCACTACAGACTATACAACCCATGCGTTTACTCCCGATTGGAAACCGATTGGACACAATAGTACGACTGCCGATCCTCTAGCACTAAGAGGCGTCTCAGATTATGCTTATGGAATTCCTGGGACTGGAGGTGTCCTATTTTCATTTATGTAAGTGTTGTGTCTTCGTGTTGCGCGGATTGAGTTAATGATTGGTAAAGCACTTCAATCACACTTGCCATGTTCTCTTGCTTCGGAACAGATCTCGTCGCAATGACTGCAGGAGAGGCGAAGAACCCCTGGAAGGATGTGCCAATCACGATGTCCTTTGTATACCTTGTTCCCCTCAGCATATATCCTTTTGCCATCTTCGCTGCTGGATCGAACGTCAACTACGCGAATCCGGATCTACCCAAGATATGGGCGAGAGGTGGAGGCGCTACGAAATCAGCCTTTGTCATTGCGGCCCAGGAATCCTCACTCCATGGACTGCCAAGGGCACTGAACGCGCTCTTCATAGTATCGGCATATACGACTGCAAATACCGACCTGTATGCAGCTTCGAGAAGCGTCTTCATGCTGTCACAACAATATCTGCCGCACAAAATCGCCAACATATTTGGTCGGACGAACAATGGCCATACTCCACTGGCGGCCATTCTGCTATGCTCAGCCCTGGGATTCATATCACTCATTGGCTTGGCCGACAAATCGGGCTCACAACCACGTATTACGCTGTCTGAGCTCTACACAGGGACAGCAACATGCATCAACCTCTGCCTCTGTATAACCTTTTTGCGCTTCAAAGCCGGCCTTGACCGTCTAGCCAAGCGAAAGATTTTCGGCAGAAACCACCCACTGTACAAATCCCGACTCTTCAAGTCGCGCTGGCAGCCTCTGCCAGCCTACATTGGCATCGTCGGCAGCGCATGCGTAATCCTCTGGTCCGGCATCCCCCCCTTCGTCATCCTCGTCACAAAAAGCAACCTCAGATCGACCGAAAGCCTCAAATCAACAATCAGCCTCGCCTTCGACGTGCTAGGCGCCTACATTGGCCCCGTCCTCTTCGCCTCGCTCTACCTCTCCTACAAATACATCTACCCACGCACCTCGGCCGTTGACATGCGCAATCTCACCGTCGAAGACTACGTCCTCCAAGACCTCTCGTACATTGAGCTCGAAGGGCCCGAATCCGTCCCGCATATCCCGCGGCCCCGCTTCGACTCGTACGAGATGGACGGGCAGAACGATGGCGTTGCGAGTCCCGTAAATGCAATGTTCCAGGATCCGTTCAAGGAAGAGGGCACGTGGAATGTTAATGTTAGTCCGAATCCCGATTCGGATATGCAGGAGGAGATGGAGGCCGAGGCGGCGCGCAGGAATGAGAGAGCGAGGATTAGACAGATTTTAGAGCGCAGGCCAATGAGGATGGGGCGTGGGTTTTGGAGGGAGGTGTGGAGTTTTGTCAAGACGGATAAGGAGGAGTGAATGTTTTTTTTTCTCCTTCATCTACTAGCGAATGAAAGTCACGACATATTTCAATCTTCACAATCTTTCTCTTTTCTTCTTCTTCTTCTTCTTCTTCTTCTCAGATTGTTCATATTTTGCTTTATCAAGTTTAGTTTCTCCTGAGAACGAAGGGGAGAGGGAAAAACTTTCTTCCAGGGAAACTGTCTTATTTTAATTTGTTGATACGGGGTAGACGAGATGAGCAGCGGCTTTGCATCGGAATGTGGAGTGGGTGCATGTATTGCAAGTAGCTGTGAGCGCGGCCGGTCGGGAAAAGTCGGGGATGGGGGTAACTTGCGGGACCATGTCCCATAATGGATTGCACCGACGAACAAAACTTTTGACATGTAGTACTTGAATGTATTTGAAAGAAAAAAAAAGAGAGAAAATGAGCAAGAAAGAGGGTCGATGTAGAGGATATACAGAGTTTGAATGTTTGTTGATGTTTGATATTTTATTCTGAAATATGGTACATAATTCGTAGCCTCCCCTATTTCTTCCAAGGAGTTTCTCTTTGACGCCAAATGCTATGACAAAAAAACGCTAGATGCTATGCTGAGTGACGAAAATGACGTCTGTCTCCTCCAATTCCACAGAGCACACGAGCCGGGGACAGCTTGAATGCTGTAAGGGCCGTTGCTCGTGGCCTGGTATGCAGTGTGGGGTCCATGGCGCGCAGCGCATGGATTTCCTTGTTCTCCCTCGTTCCCCTTCTTCGGATCCTGCCTGTGGCGTGCGTGTCCGTTGTTGCACGCGACACTGGTCGTTTCTGCTCGGCTAGTTTCTTACAACCTTCCCCCCCCTTCAACGCCTCGCCTTCACTCATTGAACCTCGTAAATCTCCATGGCACGCTGGAGATCCTCGATGCTGGTCTTATCGCCATAGGCCTCCTCGAGGATCTTGTTCCTGTCCTTGCGCGTAGTGAGCCTGGCTTCCAGACCGGCAATGGCGCGCTCCATGTCCTGCAGACTAGAGCGCTCGCCATAGGCATCCATGAGCATCTGGTTCTTTTGCTCCTGGGTCAGCTCTAGTGCAGAGTGGACCTTGCGGTTGGCATCATTGAGGGCGTTTGTAACACCAAAACCTATGTTAGCATTAGCATCACCAAGCGAAAGTGGCCGGCGAGGCTGCGACGATGATGCATCTCTGGGGAGATAGATCATACCGATGGCTACCATGGCCATGGTAGGGAGGTACCTGGGATTTTGTTAGTCTTTGCTGTATATAGGTGGTGGTGAACTGTGTAGTAGACGCACCATCTGGCGACCCTTCCGAGCTTGGGGACAACACTGGCGCCTGGGGCGGCTGCCATGTGTGCTGCTGTGGCATCTTGGAGGGAAATGGCAGTGCGAGCACGTGCCGAGGTGGTGAAGAGCCTCTGGCGGACGAGGGTCGAAGTGCGGAGGAGAAAAGACATGTTGTTGGCGGTTGTGTAGTAGTAGGAGTGGCGGAAAGTGAAATGGCCAGTGGGTTGTGCTCGAATGGGGTCGATGTGGGTTGACTTATATCCCGTTGGTGGTGGTGGTGATGATGATGGCTATGGGCTTGGAATGTGGATGTGGATGTGATGGCCAAGAGATGAGTGTATCGGCCGCGGTTTGGTTTCTGGTAGGGAGATGTTTGATTGATGCGTGGAAAGGTGTGTTCATGCGTGGTGATGCGTGATGTGTTCCGGTCAAGGGATTCCAAGGCGCGGACTATGCAGCCTGTATATACGGCGGCGCTGTGCGGGGAAATGCAGGTCGCAGGCGGGCTGTGCAGAAGTGTCTCTCCACGACCACCCTCGTGTCATGCCACGAATCACAACACTTGACATCACCGGGCTCTCTGACCCTGAGAGTAGCAGACGGCCAATCCGGGCCATTGTCGTCCCGTGTCTTCAAATCCGGGGACGGCTGACGTACCGTGTGCTGCTGGCCGGCGTGAACCCCTTCTCTCCCGGCCGCGCATCGAAGTCGACCCTCACTTGTCTCTTGCTACTACTTTCCGCTTGGCGCCCGTGACCCGTCTGGGATACGTTTCGGCTGTGAGGACGGCAGCGGCCGACGCCCAATTGCACGTCAGCGGGGCGGGGGGTTACGTCCAGGTGGAGTTAGCCGTGTGCTGATGCTGGTTAGACGACCGTCTTTCGATTGTGGGGTGAGGCTGCCGGTCACGAGACTCGCCGATATCCCGCCATGCTGATGTCAGCCTGCATATCCACCACAACCGGTTCCTCGTCCGGCCAGACACCTCAGCGTCAACACCATGGTTTTGCTTCATGTCGCCCATCGTCATTGTCACCCGATGCAAATTTCTCCTGCAGGATATCTGACAGGTCCTCGACGATGACCGCATCAGCAGCACTCGTTTCTTCCATTGTACTACTCATACCCATTTACTTGAACCTCGGCACCCGCACACTGATCAAAACGAAACTCAGAATGCTTGCGTGGCCAGTAGTCTCCGCATAACACACATCTAGGTTCTTGTCAGTACCAATATCAAAAAGATGTTGTATTCGAGGCCCCGGACTCTTCGCACGCACACGGACCAGACGAGGCGAATCTCTAGTACCCCAGACCACGGTAGCTTCAGTTAGCGGTTATCAAGATGCGCGGCTGTATATCATTGCATCCTGAAATTGAAATTACCAGGGATAATGAGACTACTGATAATCGATTGTGGATATTGTTCCTGGAGTAGCGAATGAGCCTCAAGCACCACAACAGCCGCCCCGGACTTTTGTGTCAAATAAATACCACAGTCGGCCCAGATGCCTTACGCCATGGAAGCAGTGACAAATGTTTCGTCAAACACGAAACATGCGCCTCGAAAATTCCAGACGACTAGGCAATACGCCGTAGCTGGTCGACAACAAAAGTATACCTTTGAAACGCTCCCCGAAGCCATGAGTTCCGCACATACTTCGAGTTAAAGCTCAGCCCAGTAAAGACATGGTGGGATAATGCACATGCCGGTACATACCAACAACTCTAGGGTTGGCTTGGAAGAGATCCATCGGCTGTTGCTTGATATAATGGCCGCTCACCCACCATTAGATCTGCTCACCTCTCTACACACAGTATGTTGTGGTCCAAAATTTTCTAACATATGCCAGTTTGCTTGGCTGCTACATCCAGGCACCCAAGATTTTCTCTTAATACTGTATATCAAGCATACAGCCTAACAAAGACCTCAATCTGAGCGCTCAACTCTACCCGTCCGCCATACGACTCTCCTATCAAGAAATGATGCATATGGCACACATCCTTCTTCGTACTCGAAACACCCCAGACTACACAAGAGCCGCCGCCAAAGTAATTTATAACCCGCAAAATCAGCCCAAGCCCTCTTTCTACTGGATGCATCCTCGCAGTCGTCTTATCTGCTCTTATGGGTGATCAGTACCGCATAGATAGAGACACGCTACTTTCATGTCCGAGACTGCAAAAGTGCATCCTATTGATATCAAGATGTTGAGGGCAGGCTACGGACGTAGTGGCCTTTACAGAGAACTACTAGGCTGATTTTGTGTCGAGATACGAGACGCCGTGTCGAGATACGAGACGCCATGTCGCAGGGTACTTGGGACTGCAGTGCTATGGAGACATTGTGGGGGTTCATCCTGGAGAACATAAGAGATGTGCCGTGAACTCTTCCCAAAACAAAGAGTGGCATGTTTGTTGCGACATTGTTGAGACAGCAGTGGATCTAAGGTAGCATTAGATTAAAAAAAATTGACTAGGCTCACAGTCGCCCTTTGCATATTGGTCTTGGCTGTGTAAGTAGCACGATGCTGAGAGGTGTAGATGGATAAATCGATGACATCATGTAACGTTTCATGCACCTCTTAGGCAACATAAAGACATACAAATGCTCTGGTGTTCTGATAGTCCTCTTCCTCTATCATGAGCGGAATGGTTTTGAGAAAAAAGGCAATTTGCTAATAACTTGTCGATCGAGAAAAAGAAAGTATAGGGAGACGCATCGGCAGTCGCAGACTTGCCTCAACCAGACCCACTGTATCCACCGAAAGCAACTGCCGTCTCTTTTGCATCCCAACCACAAAGTAGTCGGACGAATCAAATCCCATCTCACCCAACCAACAGAACAAACCAAGTCCTTTAGGCAGAAGAGCCGCAGGTGTTTGCCCGGCATTCAGCCTCCATTTCGGCCAAGCTTTGCCGTAAAGCTTGAGCGCGGATGGCGTTGCTTGGAGCGTCGTCTACAATAAGTCAAGTATCCGATGTGCGGCTGCCGACTTGAGAAGCTATGTGGTAGTTAACGACGCAGCCGTGGCGACAATAGCGCAGAATCTTTGTTTGGGGACCCCATGGGCCTGCATTTGACAAATGGGTCCTACCTCTGGGGTCTCCACTGAGGGGGTCTCCGCGAGAGTCTGCTTCCGAGGAAAATAACATGGGGAACGGAGAGTACATAGCCTGGAGACGCCACTGACGGATGCCAGCCGAAAGATTGCTTGCCAGTCTCTTGCTTTCTTCACTTCTACCGTGTTTCCTGTGCGTGTACGTTACTGATCGTTAGGATGGAAAGCCAGCCAGTTGCGACGAATAAGGGCCTTGCTGCCGATAGCCCCAAGTACAGCGAAGACCTCGAGCATGCTGCTACTCATGGCACATATCTCGACAAGGAGGAAGCATCTCACCTCTCTGAAGAGCATCGCCAATACCTACTCCAGCGTCATGGCACACTTGATCTCGACCCTCTGCCTACCATGGGGACTGCTGACCCGTACAATTGGCCTCAGTGGAAGGCAAGTGATCCTCAGCTTTTCTTCACTAGCATTCCTTTTCTAACCAACAACCAGAAAATTATGAATGTCCTTTTCGTAGCTTTCCACGCCATGATGTGTGCATTCCCCGCATCTGCCATTATCCCAGCCTACGAGGAAATATCCCAGGACCTGGGTGTCAGTATCCAAAAAGCATCGTACCTTACTTCCTTACAAATTGCCATCTTAGGCGGTGGACCGTTATTCTGGCGACCTCTCTCAACACGATATGGTCGGCGACCCATCTTCATCATCTCACTGGTTGGAAGTCTAGTCTTCAACATTGGCTGTGCCAAAAGCCGAACCTACGCTGCAATGGCAACGTGCCGCGCGCTCCAGTCTTTCTTCATTTGTCCACCCAACGCCATCGGCAGCGCCGTCGTAGTCGAAACTTTCTTCCGTAAAGAGCGAGCAAAATTCATGGGCATGTGGACCGTCATGATCACTCTGGGCATACCACTTGCACCCCTCATCTTCGGCTTCGTAACATACAACGCGGGCTACCGGTGGATCTACTGGATCCTCGCCATCATCAACGGCGTCCAACTCATCCTCTACTCCCTCTTTGGCCCCGAAACACGCTTCATGCGGCACGACAAGGCGCAGCACGCGCAATCCGGCCTCGCCGCCTACAAAGAAGTGTACCTAAAATTCCGCCGCATCGATCCCACGCCCATGAGCCTATACGAATTCATATCTCCCCTCCGCCTTTTTGCCTACCCCTGCATCGTCATCCCCGCCTGCGCATACGCCATGGTCTTCCTCTTCGCCTCCGTCCTCACCACCGTCGAAATCCCCCAACTCTTCATGGAAAAATTCCACCTAAATGCCCAGCAGCTCGGCCTCCAGTTCCTCGGCACCATAGTCGGGACCGCGCTCGGCGAGCAAATAGGAGGCCACTCCAGCGACCGCTGGATGCGCTGGCGAGCAAGCAAAACCGCGCCTTTACGACCTGCCCCCGAGTTCCGGCTCTGGCTCTCGTACATTGGGATTCTGTTGACTATCTGCGGCATCACTGTTTTCCTGGTGCGCATCGAGCAGGCGGCCCCACTGCAGTGGAACGTCACGCCCATTGTCGGTGCGGGTATAGCCGCTGCTGGGAACCAGATTGTGACCACGGTGCTGATGACGTATGCGGTCGATTGCTATCCCGAAGAGGCTGGTAGTATTGGCGTCTTCATCACCTTCGTGCGGCAGATGTGGGGCTTTTTGGGCCCGTTTTGGTTCCCGGATATGTTTGACAAGGTTGGTGTTGCGCAGAGTGCGGGTGTGGCGGCGGCGCTGTTGGTTGGGGCGAGTTTGGTGCCTGTTGTGGTTACGCATTGGAAGGGGTTTAGTAGCAGGGGAAGTATGGTGGAGAGAGGTTGAGATGGTAGACAGTAAAGGAAGATATAGTACTTGTTGTATTTACAATCTTTGCATACTGGCGTCGGCATACTTTGTCGACTTACCAGCACGAATTTACTCCTTACAATCCAAAGAACGAAACCCTCAAGATATCCTAATGGATTTAGAAACAAGACAAAAAAAAGTTTAACATTATATTGTTCTTTGAAATTTACAGGAATGCTCACAGTTTTGGTCCGAATCCTTCCTTGTCACACAGCTCCTCCGCCTGCGCCACAACATCGACTCCATACACATTCGCCTGCACATCAGCGTCGGCCCAGCGATCCGGGACCTTGCCCTTGCCCTCCTTGAGAGCCGCAAACGCCTTGTCGCGCTCCTCCTTGGCCTTGCCCGCACCCAGATGCATCTGGCGCCCGCTCTCGGCCGCGAGTTCCACCAGCGCCTCAGCCCTCGGCTTCCGCAGCTTCTCGTACAAGCGCAGTGCGCGCTCAATGGTTTCGGGCTTGCCGTCTGCGATGCGCTTGGGCGATAGGACGACACCGAGGACGGCACCGTCTTCAATGGCTTGCGCGGCACCCTGGGCCATGTGCGGGAGCGTCGGGTGGCATGCATCGCCTACCAGGGCAGTTGGGCCGTGGACCCACGTTGTCAACGGGTCGTGGACTCTGAGCTTCCACTCGACGACCTCGCCTTCGGGCACCAAGTTCAGCATGCGGTGGATCATGGGGCAAAAGTCGCCGTAGACGCCCAGCATGGCTTTCTTGCTGCCCCTTGTCGTGTACTGTGCGTCTGGGGCGCCGGCAAAGTTTGTGTCTGGCTGCGCGGTCGAGATGTTGTAGATTTGCTTGTTGTGGATCGGGTATGCGATGATGTGTTTCTTCTCGCCAATCCAGCGTGTCACTGTGTCTGAATCGATGAGCTTGAGTAGCTCCGGGTCGTGCTCCATTTGCGAGCGGTTCAGCATGATGCGGTAGGCGGCTTGGCCAGAGTCGCGGGCAGAGCCTGTGTGTCCGAGTTCCTTGAGCATGGCGACTCGAGTGTTGCTCTTGACTCCGTCGGCGCCGAGGAGAATGTCGCATTCGACCTGGTAGGGCTCGAGATTGCCTTGAGATGGAGTAACTGTGAATTTGGGCTTGGGGCCGAAGCGAAAATCGGACAATGTGCAGCCCAGCTTGAATGTGATGCCACTCTCCTTCTTGCAACCTTCGAATAGACCGTTTGCAAGACTGGCTCGGTGGCCAACCATGTGTGGGTATCCGTACTTTTCCTTGACGTATCCTAGATCTACAAATCCCAGCTCCTTGTCTGTTGAACCTTCCCTAATGGATGTGTTTGCGCATACGACGGCTTCGTCGCGGATTGGGCCCCAGCAGCCTAACCGGTCAAGGATGCGGGCCATGTTGGGTGCTAGTTGAATTCCTGCGCCTACGAAGCCCATGACTGGGGCATTTTCATATATCGTGATGTTCTTATGGCCGGCTTTTGCAAGGGCGAGAGCCGCGGCAAGGCCGCCCATACCTGAGATACTATTAGTGGATGCACTCGGAAGGTGGGAATATGGATTGAAGGAGCATACCCGCGCCAACAATGGCTATCCTCGTTTGCTCCGCCATATCTTTTGCTTTGGATAAGTTCAGCTTGGACGCTGCGTACTTGGTTTTATAGTAACGGTCCACTCGGGGAAAATGGTTGATGCGGCGGCAAAGTTTTGTGTTGTTGACGATATTATGGCTGACTTGTTGAACTCCAACTTTACCAATATATCATACGAGGTATCTCTAAGTCTGTATGTACTGCACAATTCGAGTTATACCCCAAAAAACCCCACAGCTTGTAAGGTATGGCCAGCAAGTAATATGTAAAGAAATGCCGGATGATGTCTTAGCCGGAGCTGTTGCTTCTTTTTGAGTTTATTGGACCCAGTGCGAAATGTCACACAAGATTGGTCTATGATTGGGCGGAGTCGGTCGGTAATTATATAAGTTCCTACGCAACAGATATCCGCCTGGCTCGAGTCCATCCGAGTATGTGTATTGCGGGTTGTTGTGGAAGCCAGCCAACAGTCCATCCGCCCCCCACTGTAGGCGGGGCTACGCTTAGGCTACTATCTCTTATGCCTTGCCCCACCGCCGACGCCGGGAATGCCGTCCCCACGGAGAGACGGAACTGGGAACCACATATCACACAATCGGCCCGACACGACTGTGTGTCTACGACCACATAGTAGCATCCTGCTCTACAGGGTGTAGCATACCTGTGTAGACACTAGTCAATGGCCAGACTCCTAGGATCACAGCATGTGTTTATGGAACAATTCGGATTGAGCTGTTGCATTATAAGATCGGAGAATAGACGTCCGTAGTTCACATCGCCTAACAGTCCAATCTACCATTCAAGACGGCTGACGTCCGCGACATGAACGTACCAGTTAGATGCCAGCTAGCTGAATTCAAGCTCATCAGCCCGTGTGGCTGTCTCGTTAAGAGCACACCGACATCAGTTGTACGGGTATGCAATGAGGGGCCGGATGCCCCGCGCTAATGTTTGATGCGGAATGTGGGGACATTTCTCCTGTCAATCCAGACAACACCATCACTCCAACCATTGCATGACGAGCCAGTACCAAGCCAGTCAGCCGTCGTCTTTATTCTAGTCGTCATTGACTGGTGTCTTGTGGAACACGCTCTCGAGAAGCCCCAACCTCAGACGACTGGGAAGAGCGTTCATCCGGCAGTTGCGTCGAGGCTAGCTGGAACTCCTGCTGACAGTTGAGACGTCGATTGCGTGGATTTCGGAGCCAGATTTAACACCTTGAACCATTTTCCACATCGTGTGCCGCGGACTGCATAGCCGTGCTGACCGCTGTACCCAATACGCAATAAGAAAGCACTTTGCCTGTGCTCTGCAAAACCAATACCGCACAGACATGGCCGAGCGACGAAGCTCTTTTGATCAAGCCTCGGCTGGCTTTCGGGCCCATTTGCCAGATCTATCCAGTCCGCGCTTCATCACAGCTGCCAAACAAGACATATACCAATATGTCCAGTCAATGCAAGACAACCGTGCTCCGCCGTGGTTGTACGACTTGACAAAGGTATGGGAAAAGCTGTTGGAAGAGCCCTACACAGGTGTTACCAACGATGGCAAAGTACGACCGGGTCTTTTCAAGGCCCAAGATGAAGGTGCCAATGTTCAGGCTGCGTTCGAAAAAGTAGGAGAACTTTTAGAAGGCTTGGATGATGAGAAGAGAAACAAATTAGTGTATCCGATCAACGCGAGAGAATGGCGGGCATGGAGCAACCCAGAGTTTCTACTGAGGCCATTTGGACTAAGGCTCGAGGAAGGTAAGAAGGCCTTTAGGTCAAAGTTCCGATACCGTACTAATATTAGCAGTGCCGGAAAGTACTGCACAGTCAATCCTCGCCGTAGTCGAGGCGTCCTTGTCGCCAGAAGGCTACCAAAAGGCATTATCTGCTATGCGCATCAATCATTTCCTAGGAGAAGTCGTCAAGCTCCCCAACATCCTGAATAAGTACTCGTACAACTTCCTCTTGTTTGGGATGCCCTCTGCATCCGCATCTTCACCATGGGGCTGGCTCCTTTACGGCCACCACCTCGATATCGCATGCTTCTTCAAGGGGCCTCAGGTCGTCATTACTCCCTCTTTTACCGGCGCAGAACCAAACATCATCGATCAAGGCGAATGGAAAGGAACCCAGATCCTTCATAAGGAAGGCAATCTCGGTTTGAAGCTGATGCAGAGCTTGAGTGCAGAGGAGCGGCAAATAGCTCAGGTCTTCAAGAAGATGAGGGATGAGGGCATGAAGCAAGTTTACGGCAACTCCAACAACGATGAGAGCAAGCGTGACGAACTCATCACTGACACGTGGGGCCCAGATGACCAGCGTCATCGCTGTGGCGCCTTTCGAGACAACCGGGTTGTTCCTTACGAGGGTATCTTAGTCTCTTCGCTCAACCCCACTCAACAGGACATCATCTTGGCCATTTGTCACGAGTTCTTGCTTTACCATCCATCCAACGCCCGTGAGCTCAAGCTCAAGCAGATCAAGCAGCATCTTGACGAAACGTACTTTTGCTGGATCGGTGGCTTCAGTGATGATGACGCGTTTTACTTCCGGATCCAAAGCCCGGTTATCCTCGTGGAATTCGATCATCATTCCGGAGTCTTCTTAACAAACAAGGAGCCGGCCAAGTACCATACGCATACTATTGTGCGGACACCTAATGCGGGAGATTACGGTCAGGCCATTAGGGATAACCATGAAAAATTAGAGTAGCTTGTTTGTGCTGATACCGGGACCCGAGTCAATCAGAGACAGCGGTCAAAAAGGACAAAATAGTGTTGTATGCCGTGTCAGAGTTCGTCAGCTGCCATTCTCCGAATTCGTCCGAACGTGATATCTGCATCTTCTACTCAATTCCTCCGCTGGAATTTTTACATTCTACGAGAACAAATAGCATGTGCAAAGGAATACGGAAAACAGGACAGTTCAGTTCACAGGAATCGTCTGCCACAAGTCATGCACTAGAATATACTGGAGTCTCCGCGGGAGAGGAACAGGCAGGCGAATCCTTCGTTCCTGACATGATGTGGGTCCAACTACAACACCATAACCAATGGTTGGCCTACCTGTGCCGGGATATCCCCAAGCGGCTTGACTGCTGGGCGCAGCTAGCCTCGAAAGAAAACACCTCTTATCGACTTCTACTTGTGGTAACCCCCCGGGAGGGGATCATAACGCGGCTGTTTGCACCCGCAGCAAGATTGACAGAAACTCATGCAGGGCAGAGGGGATAGAACCATGCCATGGCTCGTATACGATATTTACGAAACATGCGGGATTCGACATTGGATGCCTTGGTGGCAGTCCAATCTCTCTTCTCACTCAGTGGAGATTGAGAGATAGATGATCCTTTTAAGCCCACTTGGCTCCCCGCCCTTGCCACGCTGATACCCCAGGTACACCTTTTCAAAGGACATTTTCGTTCCTTCGATTTGATATTCACGGTCGTTTCCTCCACCACATTCGTTCATCCATTATAATATACTTAGCGTACTTAATTCGTAATCATGTCTTTCAGCATCCGCAACACCATTGCGTTGGGCGCCTTATCCGCTCTCGCCGCAGCACAAACCACGCCACCTAAGCTGGACGCAGCCTGCGCCGATGTAGTCATCTTCATGGCTCGCGGTAACGACGCTCCTTATCGTGATGGACGCACCTTTCCGTTTGTCGAGGCAACCTGTGGCAAGTTGATTGCTGAGGGCAAAACGTGCGATCACATTGATATCCAGTTCGACGTTACCCTCGGTGGAGACTACTGCGCTCAGGTGGCAGAGGGAGCCCGCAATGGTATCTCTCAGATTACCGCCTTCAACCAAAAGTGTCCTTGCACACACATAGTGGTTAATGGCTACTCTCAGGGAGCCCATGTTGCTGGCGATGTCTTGGGTGGACCAGGTGGATGCTCCTTTGTGAGTAACGGTCTTGACAGCACTTCTCCTGCTGGCCAAGCCAGTAAGTATACACAGATTCGACTTTATTTTGGTTCAGTGCTGACTTGGAAAAGTTGCTGCGGCTCTGTTGTGGGGAGACGTCATGCACACCGCGAACCAACCTTACAATGTCCTCGACGGTGCCAGCAAGCAAAAGAACCCACGCGCTTCTGGAGACCTCGCCCGTTTGAACCGTTATGCTCCTGTCCTTCGTGCCTACTGCGCAGCTGGAGACCCAGTTTGCGCTGGAGGCGAAATCGTTGCTGATCACCTGAACTACTTTGAGCTCTACACTGACGAGGCTTCGTCCTGGGTCGTGTCCAAGATCAACGGCGTTGCACCTCTGCCTTCTTGCGCTGCGTCCAGCTCTTCCAGCTCGTCCTCCGTGCCCACTCCTACAGCCAGTGTGTCCGCTTCATCTGTCGTACAGACCCCTACAGCCAGTGTGTCCGCTTCGTCTTTCGTACAGACCCCTACCGCCAGCGTGTCGGCTTCGTCTTTCGTACAAACTCCTACTGCTAGTGTGTCCGCTTCATCTGTCCTTGCACCTATTGAGTCCTCGAGTGCGGGTGAGCCCTACGTTCCTACCGCCTCCGAGGATGCAGAGACACCATACCCTACTTCTCCAGCAACTGTTTCTCCATTTCCTCCACCAGTCGACTACGATGCGTGTGTCCTCCAGGTTCACGTAGAGTACGTCTACGCCCACATGTAAGTGTGCGAGAGATGGAACGTGGAAAACAGCGGTTGTTAGCCGTAGTGGTTGTCACAAAAAGCATGTACCTACATAATACGTCGTTTTAAGTTCCGAGGAAATAGTTTGGTTCTACGAATAGACTACTTATGTGACTTGATCTGGTTGGTGGCTGCGCATAAAATGCCGAGTATGATGTTATCGTGTCGTATATTGTTTGATCGGAGATTATGTGAACCAAACCAAACATGGTTCATATTGATTACTGAGTTTGCTGGTAACACACAAACACTACGTGAAAAAGCACTGTCATCTTAGAGTAAAGGTGGAAATGGAGATTTTGGAAGATACGAGAAGACCAGTTGCAAGCTTGAAATTTATTATGTGAAGAGGGCAACAAACCTATTTAGACGAATTGGCGTATCATATACCCAGAGCAAAGAAATAAAAAAAAACGGGATGTAGATATCACCGATGCAAAGATAAACGTCAAAGCCGTTAAAGCCGTTGACATCGGCATGCCGTAAAGCGATCCCTGCACCCCCGCGGACTTTGGGAACCTCACATCATCTTTACACCCGAGCCCCGCTCTACTGCGCTCTCTCCACGGCCCAAAAAGAAGTACAGTATGCAGCATAGCAGCATCTGGGAGTGACAGAAGACTATATATCGTGACAGGCGTCGCACCCAAACTCTCTAAACCTTACTAACAGCACGCATTCCAACACCATGTACCGAATACGACCGCCGTTGCACACCCTCAGCGCAACCCGCGCACCTCTCCCACTCCCACTCCCAACCCAACCCCGCTTCTACCAGCAACTCCCCTTTGGCCGGGGCGCCCGCCCGCAATACAAGCGCTTCTCTAGTCCCTCAGGCGGGCTGTCCGGGCTGCTCTACCGCTGGGCGGCGCGCCCAGCCTTCTACCGCGACATTGGCATTCTCAGCGCCGGCGCGGGCACAATCTACCTGTACAACCTAGAAGAAGTGCCCGTGTCGGGCCGCCGCCGCTTCAACATTATACCGCCGCAGCTCGAAGAAGCCATTGGGCGCTCGTCGGTCGACCAGGTGCGCGAGCAGTACACTGGGCGCATTCTACCCGACAACGATGTGCGCGTGCGCAAGATCAAGAAGGTGCTGCAGCGCTTGCTGCCGTATGCTGAGGGCGAGGGCTTGCAAGGTCTCGATTGGGAGGTTACAGTTATAGAGAGTCCGGAACAGAATGCGTTTGTGGCGCCGGGAGGCAAGGTGTTTGTGTTTACGGGCATCCTGCCGTTGTGTCGGGATGAAGATGGGATTGCAGCTGTCTTGGGACATGAGATTGCGCATGTGGTTGCGCATCATACTGCGTATGCGTTTCTTTTCTTTTCTTTTCTTTTCTCCTCTTTCTTCCCCTTTCATACACACACACACACACACACACACACACACAAAACTGGAACTTTTTGGCTAACACACAAGAAAAATAGAGAACGCATGTCTCAAGCTCCCCTCGTTCTCCTCGGCGTCCTCGCACTCTCCCTCTTCGACATATCCTTTTACTCGGGTAAACTCCTCATCGACCTCTTTCTCTCCATGCCGGCCTCGCGCAAGCACGAGGCGGAAGCCGATTTCATCGGCCTCATGATGATGGCCCAGGGCTGCTACAGCCCGCAGGCTGCCATGGACTTTTGGGCCCGCATGGAGAAGATGGGCGGTGGTGAGCCCCCGCAGATACTGAGTACGCATCCGAGCCATCATAATCGCGAGGAGAAGATTCGTGAGTGGTTGCCCAAGGCGATGGAGAAGGCCGAGGCGAGTGAGTGTTATGGCACGAGTCAGTATGGTATGTGTTTTGGTCTCGTTTCACGTTATTGGCGTGTGTTTTTCCCTTTTCTTCTTTCCTGATTTTTTTTCTGTTGTCGAGAAATATCAGACTAACGACAAGTTCCAGCAAATCAATTCGGCTCGGCTTTCAGTAGCCTTGGAAGGTGGTAATACGGCCGTTTGCCGTGCTTTGTATTTTAATGAGTGACTGTACAAAACATTAACGATTAACTAATGATGATAATGATCTACGGTAGACGATGCCCTGTTGCCCAGATTCGCCGCCCCTGCACCTACAAATTCAAGCTTCTGCCAGGTATCATAATGTCATAATTTTTTGTACTCTATCCCGGTCGGGTCGCCAGTCTGGACCCGCGTCAGCTTTTGGACGTCGGGCGGTTTTGCTAAATCGACACTCAATCTACTTATGGCATCGTCTTCCTCTGCCACGGCCGACAAGTCGTCGTCGTACCGATGCCTGACCACGTCCTCGCCCACATCGATCTCCTTGTCTACAATTACGCTTATATTAATGTCGATGCCCTTGCCCATTTCCTTTTCCCGCACCGTCAGCCTCTTTTCGTCTTCAAAGTCAAAGCTCTTGCGATTCTTCTCCAAATCCTCGCTTCCGTCTCTGCTCACTAAATCTTGCTCTGCCCAGCTCTCAGGGTACCCAGGTAGCGTGGGCATCTCCGAGGGTGTGGCGGGTCGACTACACGGATGGAAAACGTGCTTGAACAGGGGATAGAGACAGGGAAGAGAGGCTGCGAGGATGCTGACGTCGACTTCGATTTGCGACCAGACTGGAACCCAGGCCCAGCCCCTGAAACCATGTTAGTAACAGTAAATAACGCACACGACATGCAAGGCCTACCAGCTGTAATCATTGTCCTGCCAGCCCTTTCCCGGTTTGATTGGTCTGCCAGCCATGATAATTTCACATAGCCGCATGGTGCTGGCAATAACGGGTATCAATCCGACAGAGAGGACGACTACCAGAGCCGCTACACCAATTGTTAGCTATGATTAGATACAGACCCAGCAATGGTAAACGTACTGCGTTGTCTACGATTGAACTTGAAGAGCCGTAGTAAGGGCAGGGGGAACATGAGAAGGACAATGTCGGTAGCGACGTTGATAGCGGCAGAGGTAATCATGAACTCAGACACGTCGATGCATCCTCCGTCATTGGCGTGCACAATGTCCCAAATGCGAGATATGGGTACACACAGAAAGAGCTGGGCCTGGGCAATGCGACTGTTAGCATAGGGTAGCAATGCGCTGTGCATTGGGCGAGTGCAAGCAACAAAAACGTACTGTGAATGAGGAGATGCCAAATGCAGTCATGAAGCCTGCGACTGTCCATACAGCAGGAGCCTGGACAATCCACGGTAAACCTTTTCTCCCATAGCCTATCCTATAGTATAGGGCAAGTATGCTCATCTTGACCGCCCTGATTTTTTTGAGTTAGGAGTTGGGCAGCGTGACAGACAGAAGATGCATACCAGTTTGCGACAAAGTATATGAGCATGTTGATCCACTGGTACTATTGGGCAGTCAGCAGTGTGCGTGATTGCAAGAGCGATGCGAAGCATACCATGAGCATGTGGTTGAACTGCTCGATGCGCAACTCGGTGGTATGGCGACCCTGGCCATGCTCGACTTGCAGTATGATGGTGACGGTCTGGGCAGCCCCAAGGACCGTGGCAATGGCAATGAAGACGTCGTCGAGGCCGAATCTCTTGACAATGCATGCACGTGTAAAGCAGCTAGACAGGGTTAGTATACAAAGGCATGCAGGGTGGGTGGTGTATGTACCGGAGGGCGACAAACGTCACGGCAACGGTGTACATGGCGAGGCTGACTCTGGCCAGCAGCGGACCTTGGTCATGGCCGTTGGCAAAGACAATGTGGCCCATTGCGTGTAGGGTAGGATGGTGGGAGACGCAAGGCGAGGAGTTGGGACATGGGGTTGTGAATGGCGAGCAAGGGACAGGGACAGGAGAAGAAGGGAAAAGGCAAGAGGCGATCGGCCAGGCGTGCGATGGCGCCGATGGGGCCTATTTCAGATCTAATACAGATGTGAAGTCAGCAGGAAGGATGGCGACACTGGCAATGCACCATGTCGATCAGCGCGTTGCAAACGTTTCCGCCGCATGATTGACGCGGCGTTATTTGAAACGCCAGGACGAACTTCCAGAAGCAAGCGGTACTATAAAAACGCGAAGGAGGAGCCGTGCGGCCCGTGCGCCAGCCTCGAAATTTGAACGTGGTGAGTGACACTGGTGTGACGAGGCCTGTCGCAACGCCTCTCTTGAAACCATGTTTGGGCCGACGGCTCCCAATGACATTGCAGCCAGGCGCGTGTGAAGAACCCACGGCCTCAGGTGCCTGCAGCGGTAGAGTGTGTTGAGTGGCTCGACTGTTTTTTGCTAGTACATGGACAGTAGTCGTATAGCACGACAGGCCTTGGGACCGAGGGTTGGGCCGACGAATACGACGGATCATCCCGGCTCTACTTATTCATGTCGAGTCGAGTGCATCAAGAGCCTCTTGTACGTCTCAAGAAGGGCGGAGAAACAACGGAAATTTTGGCTCCCAGGTTCCAGGTCACGGGTGGGGCGCTCGCCTGGCAGCCGTTTGCGGATAACGAGTCCGTGGCTTACATAACCCACTGGCTGGGCTGGGCCTTTGATGTCGAGCTTGCAAAGTGATAGTCTACTCATGGCAATTGTAGCATAAACGTCTGGCAACATGGGCTGATGTATGTAGTAGTCGGGTTTAGGGGTGCGAGGGCGGCAATGGTTTGTGCTAGTTGTGAATGCGGTGTGGGTGTTCGGCCTGGGCCGGCGGTGCAGCAGCCGTGCGCAGGCACTCAGGGCGACTGGTAGGCTGTGGCATGCCTGGGGGGATGGAGGTTGTTTTACTCTTAGTTTCCAATGAATGAGGGAACAGAACAGGTTGGATGGGAGAAGGGTAGACGGAATAAGTAAAGTAATGCCTGGGTGGACGAGGGAGCGAGGGCGAGGGGCTTGGGAGCGGCTGATCGGTGCGGGGGAAGCCTGATCAGGCTACGGGTGGCTGGCCTAGTGCTGGCAGTCCACACGTTGTACTCACGTCACCTTGGAAGCATCAAAAAAGCACTGCATTCTTCATGGAGCGGAGCGAAGGGGCAAAGGGGGGAGGAGGGGGAGGAGGAGCCATGTGGCGCTGCACAAGATGCTCAACAATCTTCTGGCAAGAAGCATTCACTGCGCTCGCCAGCACCGTCACTCCTACCACTGCTAGCACTACTACATACTGTGTACTGACTACTGTACTCCCACCACCATCACCCTGGGCCCAGACGCTGCCGCCCGCCCCCAAGCCCCTCGCAGCATTCGCCTATCTCAAGCTCCGTCGTGCCCGTGTTAAACCGCGCCCCGCGCCCCTCGCCCAACTCTCCGCCGGCTCTTCGACTGGCGGTTGCACCACATCTCTCTGGTGTCTTGTTGCTCGCATCGGTGCAGGTGCTACCGCATCCACGGCAGGTGCTTCCCTCGCATACTGCCTGCCCGGTACAGTAAGTAGTAGCCGCGCCTTCCCCTCATGCCACTGCCAATGCCAACACCCCTGCTGTACGTACTGCAACCTGCAGTAAGCCCCTCTTGCGCCACTGCATGAGTGTGAGCACGCTCAATTCCTCGCCTGTAACCGCTAACTGTCTTGTTCTCCCAACAGTCTCCAACTACCCCCACCAGAGGCCGCGCCTGGTCCGCCTGGTCCGCCACACGACCACTCCTACCTATATTCACTCCCTTGAATATCCCCTCGCCCCGAGGTCGCCATGGCCACTCACGCGACCATCACCTTCTCCCAGCCGGGCGTCCGTCCTCCCGTCTATGTCACCTCCTCCCTCAGCGGCTGGACCCCGCTTGAGATGGACGTGGCCGACGACACGACCGCCTCGGGCGACCCCATCTTCACAAAGACATTTTCCAATGTGGACCAGGGGAGCTACCAGTACAAGGTCCGTCTTGGTCAAGACCACTGGATCTTGGACGAGTCAAAGCAAACGGGTATGGCTGAAAGCAGGCTCCCTCGGGTGCCCCGCTGACACACAGCAGCTACCGACGACCAAGGCATTCGCAACAATGTTATCCATGTCGAGCCCGCTGCTCCTGAGCCTTCCCAGAGCTCAGCGCCAGACAGTACACCTACGCAAGCAACCACATCAAGCGATCCGCCTGCAGCACCCTCTCATGAGGCTGCCTTGAAGCGGCTCGACAGCCGCAAAGACAGCACCATGGACCAGGACCTACTACCCATCCCATCAGCTAATCTGGAGCGTGATGCTAAACAAACAGGCGAGGTGGATTCGTCGACCAAGCCTGACGTGCTGGAACCGCCTCATGTGCCCATTGTTGTCATCGACAAGGTGGACACCGAACCTGCGTCTGCCGAGGACGCTACTGAGGACGCTACCGCTGCCCAACAGACTGCGCATGACACGAAGGCTGCTGACGCATTGCCCGACAAAGTCGAAACTGTACCTCAACACCACGTTGAGCCTGGCACAGGCGATGAGCAACCAGCACCATTATTGCACCATGAATCTTCCCAGGCCGACCCATCGCCCTTGCCGCCCTCCATGGACACGATTGACGAAGAGTCTACGCCTTCATCGGCCGATCACACTAGTTCTGGAGACGCCATGGACACCCCGTCGGAATTGGACGAGGGTGACGAGTTGAACTTGGTACCCTTGCTTAGCCACGAGACTAGTGTAGGCCACGAAAGCAACGGGCTTGCAAATGTACCCCTGTTTGCCCACGAAGCAGAGACTGGAAACCATCATGCCAATCAAGTCCCGCTCTTGTCACATGAGTCCAATCTACCAGACGACGCCGCTGTTACGACCGACTCTGATGGAGGAGATGAACTAGACCGATTTCCATTACTGGCGCATGAAGGCAAATCCTCAGCGTACAAGGGAAGCGGGATTGTAGCCAAGGGTAATCATCTCGAGGACGAAGGATCACATCTTGATAAGCCTCATAGTAATCATGGAGATGATGGCGACGCGCCTCTCCTGCCTCACGAGCGCGAAGCGGAAACCGCTGATCATGCTGGCTCAGTTTCTTCACAAGACTATGCGCCATTCCCGACGGAAAAACAGTCTGCCTTTGGCTACGAAACGGAAGGTGCACAAAATCTCTTTGGTGGGCCTGGCCGATATGACTTCTTCAAGACACGAAAAAACAGCAGCCTGCCTCATCGATTGCCTCGATCAGATGCTGAGGACGAAGACCTAAACGATCCGTCATTAGAACGCTTTCCCACCAACCGTGATCTAATTCTGCAGCGCGTAGCCTCAATAGGGGCTGATCTCCCCGAAGATGAGGCCACGCACGAACACCCTTGCTCACCACAACCATCAGTCTTCTCGCAAGCATGTTCTTCAGTTGATCTTGCACCAGTTAAATCATATACATCGTTGGCCTCTGTGCCTGAAGCGGACGATAGCGATGAGGAGGACGATGAACAAGACACTCATGACCTTGACAGTTTGCCTTCGCCCATCTATATCGGTAAAAACTACCTTCGTGTATCCAATCCACCATCTGGATTCGCCCGTGACCCCAACGCCACACCTGTCATCAACGCAAGTAAGCAACTGGGAGATATAATGCAGGCCAAAGACGAAGACTCAGCAGACCATGCAAAAGAACCCATTGGCGAAGCCAAAAGCATAAACGGATACGACGGTGCTCAGGACGAGTCAAAATCTACCAGCACCTTGCGTGATGCCATCTCCTTGCCTACCAAGGCCACAACACCTCCGCCCACTTCTGATCTCAATGCTACAACTGAAGCACCCCAACCGGCTTCCAATACGGACTCAGAGCTTCGACAACGCAAAGGTCTTGCTGAAGAGCCCTCACAGGACACAGACACCTCAGAAACTCTCGCAAAGGACACGACGACTTCCAAAGATAAGGTGGAAAACACAGTACCATCTTTGGCATCTCTACACCAGCCCGAGAAGCACAATGGCGGCGCGCTCAAGCTCTTGTTTGGCGATCGGAAACGAGCCAGGTAAGCCAGCATCTTGTTTCTTCTACACGTGGTTTGTGGCTATATCCTTCTATGCACGCCCTCTTCTCCTTGCAGCGTCATCATTCTCAGTCAGGACAGATCTTGCTAACATGGCTTCTCATTCTAGTGCATCAGCCCTTGTCATTGGTGGGGCGCTTGCGGCATACTATTACATGTCTGCAAAACCCTAGTGACCTCGTTCACACCCTTTTTTGTTTCTCTCTCTCTCTCTCTCATCAATGTTGTGTTTGATTCTTCTGATGAGCGAATGGCACATTAGACCAGTGCATGATGCATGACGGACGTACAATGAATGACCACGGCTAATGAAACTCATGCTTGGTAATCGAGTCAAGCGCTTCGGCGTACTTGGGGCACTTTGCACGTTACTTCTCCTCTCTTGCTCCTTTTGTTGTTCACTATAGGCTTTTTAGTAGCCAGGATCCTACGCGAAGCTTTTGTCAGATTCACAGCTACGTAATGATACGAAATGATAACAATTGGCAACACAGTCTCTCCCTCTCTCTCTCTCTCTCTCTTGGAGGCAAAGGTTCTTATCGTATTCATATCTCATTTCATAAAAAGGCGTACATGCTATCTGCCTGTTCCTAAAGCAACGCTATCTAGGTATCGAAGAATCTCCCCTGATCCTTTTGTGAAAAAGAAACTGCCGGAAAGACTCAAGTCTATGGAAGAATCGTCAGCGAGTGGACAAACTAAGCAGCCCAGAGTGTGCCCTTTTTTTTCATGTTTAACCCACAAGGAAAGCAAGTGTACAAGGAACAAACGTTACAGGCGCAGCCTCGTTTGCTGTTTCTTCTCTTCATCTCTTCAACTTCCTTCTCTTTTCTGCTGCTTTGTTTTTTTTTCTTACAAACGAGGCCTGCTTGCCCCGCTCGATGGTGTACTCACCGACTTGTTCTTGATGTCATAGCGGTCGTTGTTCATAATCTTCTCCCATCCAGCAACAAAGTCCTTGACAAACTTGTTCGCGTTGTCCGATGATGCGTACGTCTCGGCAATGGCACGGAGCTCAGGGTGGTGACCAAAGACGAGGTCGTGGCGTGTGCCTGTCCACTTCTTCTGGCCAGTCTTGCGGTCGAAACCCTCGTACAACTCCTTGCTAGCGTCGGTTGCCTTCCACTCAAGGTTGTTGTCGAGTAAGTTGACGAAGAAGTCGTTGGTGAGCTGACCGGGGCGCTGGGTAAAGATTCCGTGAGAGGAGCCGTCCCAGTTGGCATTCAGCGCACGCATACCACCAGTGAGAACAACCATCTCGGGGGCAGTAAGCCGGAGGAGGTGGGCCTTGTCAACGTCGAGCTGCTCGGTGCGGACACGCTCGGTGCCCTTTCCGTAGTTGCGGAAACCGTCTGTGACGGGCTCAAGGTGCTCGAAAGACTGCACGTCAGTCTGCTCCTGGGAAGCGTCGGTGCGGCCTGGCGCAAAAGGAACAGGCACACCGGCAGCCTTCTCAACTGCGGCGGTACCAGCAAGGACAATCAAGTCGGCCAGAGAGACCTTCTTGCTGCTGCTGCTGTTGAACTTGGACTGAATGCCCTCAAGAGCCTTGAGAACCTCAGCCAACTCCTTGGGGTTGTTTACCTCCCAGTCCTTCTGGGGAGCGAGGCGGATGCGAGCACCGTTGGCGCCACCACGCTTGTCGCTACCGCGGAAAGAAGCTGCTGAAGCCCAAGCAGTGCGGATAAGCTTGGCAGGCTCAATGCCAGCGTCGAGAACCTGCTTCTTCAAAGTTTGGATCTCAGACTCGCCAATGATCTCACCCTCGGGCTCAGGGACAGGGTCCTCCCAGAGAAGAATCTCCTTGGGAATCTCCGGGCCGATCCACCTGGAGCGGGGACCCATGTCACGGTGAAGAAGCTTGAACCAGGCACGAGTAAAAGCGTCATGCAGTTCCTCGGGATGGTCTAGCCAGCGGCGGGTGATCTTCTCGTAGGCAGGGTCCATGCGCATCGACAAGTCAGTGGTAAGCATCCTGGGCTTGTGCTTCTTGTTGGAGTCGTAGGCGTCTGGAATGATTTCCTCATCTGTCTTAGCAACCCACTGGTTGGCACCAGCAGGGCTCTTCTCCAGCTCCCATTCAAACTTGTAGAGGTACTCTAGGTACTTGTTGCTCCACTTGACGGGAGTGCTAGTCCATGTGACCTCGAGACCACTGGTGATAGTATCTGGGCCTTTGCCACTGCCGTGCTTGTTCACCCAGCCGAGACCTTGGGTTCCAAGGTCCTCCGAGTTGGGGTCTGGGCCAGTGTTTTCGCTGGGAGCAGCACCGTGTGTCTTTCCGAATGTGTGGCCACCAACAATGAGAGCAGCAGTTTCCTCGTCACTCATAGCCATACGGCCAAAGGTTGTGCGGATGTCGTGGGCGGCGGCAACGGGGTCGGGTACGCCCTCGGGACCTGGAAGAGTCAGTAACAAGCAGAGACGTGTATTCCAAGAGGAAACTTACCCTCTGGGTTCACGTAGATGAGACCCATGTGTGCGGCAGCCAGTGGCTGCTCAAGATTTCTCGCTGTGTGGGTATCCTTGGCGTCGTTCTTGTGCTGGTCACCGTCCATGATGCCCTCGCCCTTGATACCCTTTGCGCCATCAGCATAACGGACGTCGCTGCCGAGCCACTCGGTCTCGCCGCCCCAGTAGACAGACTCGTCCGACTGGAAGGTGTCTGAGCGGCCTCCAGCGAAACCAAAGGTTGGGCATCCCATGGACTCAATGGCAACGTTTCCGACGAGAAGCAGAAGATCGGCCCATGAGATCTTGTTTCCGTACTTCTGCTTGATGGGCCAGAGCAGGCGGCGGGCCTTGTCGAGGGAGACGTTATCGGGCCAGGCGTTGAGGGGAGCAAAGCGCTGCTGTCCATCACCACCGCCACCACGGCCGTCAGTGACACGGTATGTTCCAGCAGCGTGCCATGCCAGACGGACGCTATTTTGCAGGGTTAGAGGGCGAGACAGAGAGGCAAGGGCAGAGGGTCAAACATACAAAAAGCCACCATAGTGGCCAAAGTCGGCAGGCCACCAGTCCTGCGAGTCGGTCATCAAGGCTGTGAGGTCCTTCTTCAAGGCATCGTAGTCGAGCTTCTTAAACTCTTCGGCGTAGTTGAAGTCAGGACCAAGAGGGTTCTGTCTGGGGTCGTGTTGGCGCAGGATGTTTACCCTGAGCTCATTTGGCCACCAGTCCGAGTTTCGTGTGCCAGCGCCGGCGACGTTGGGCACCTTCTTGACAGGACACTCGCCTTTAGACATGATGAATGATTGGGTCGTGTGCTGTGAGAGTGAATGGTTCAAACACAGGCTGTAGAGCAGTGTAGTGGGAGCAGCGTCTAAGTATATAAGCGGCGAGTAGCGGGGCATTCATAAGCACCCGTTCTGGCCACTGGTCGCTGCTCCCCTCCATTCCCCTCTCCCCTCCAAGTCGCCAGAGCAGTGGGTCCGCGTATGATGGCTCGATTTTGCCTAGCATCATGGCCAGTCACCCCACTACACGATTCCCGGTGTCCCCAGTGGCCAACAACACATGGCTGACGACATGTACTTTGTTTGCGATTACTATCAATTTTTTTTCGTTCATTAAGATTGTTTGCACTCTTCAGAGTTGACGTGCCCGCCCTCTGCATTCCAGTGTAGACGGTCAATTGCACGAGATTGTCAGGTGAGAGGCATGTGGACTGGAAGACCCCGCTTTCACGACCGGAACCGGTTCCGCATCACGATCGAGGGCGCATATGAAATTCGCCCCGTTTGATTGGCCAACGCGAAATCACGTGATGGGCCTGCGCACCGAGGCTCGCAAGGACTCTGGTGGCGGAAAACGACGGCTCCATGTGCTGCACAGTCCCGACACCTGCTTTGAGTAAGCACAAGCACTCCAGATCTGCACACATCATCTGCTGTCCTAGACTAGGCTGTATCTCGTAATTGCCACGCCTGCACACGTATGTCCAAGAATGCTAGATGCTTCGACGCCATTTACTAGCTGCCACGACTCAATGCCCCGACATATCTCTACGATCCGGTCGCCCAATGCTACACGTGTGAGGCTATCCCAACGTCGCTCTGTACTACTCTACACTACTTACTTCAGGCGAAGAAGATAACATTTAGCCAACAACTCGGAAATGATGTGCGCCAACTTGAAGCCCGGTCACCAGCCTTCAACTACTCCAGACATACTCTACTGCTTGTACTCACCATGAATCTTCTCTCTTCGGTATGACATTCCAGCAATTCCGCGCCTCCGCCCTTTCTACTACACTACACTACACTAAAGATGCGACAAGAAAACACCGGTTTCCTCCATCTAGGACATGCTTGCAACACTGTCAGCTTACATAGTGTTTGAGTGCCATGCCAACCCCACATACATTGCCCCGCATAGCCTCTCAACAGGGGCCCTCGACATGGGGAAGCTAGTTGCCCGCAAAATTGCCGCTCCCAACTTGTACAAGTCGACCCTGCGAGACAAGCCACCTGATTCAAAGCAGTCTGTACGTATAGTAATCAATGCCCTCGTACCCTTGACTGGAATGGTTCATCTGCGTTTCACCGGCTTGTTTGTACTAATAGGCCCGTTTCCATTCCGTCCGGCAAATGTTGGAGAAGCTATAGGGCTCCCTTCTTGAAGTGGGGTGAAGATATACCGAGGTGTTCGCCTACATACAACTGCTATCTATGTATATACTGCTCTGCTTCCTACTTTCTAGTCACTCCATCGGTCTTCTTCTTCTCCCTCTTCTTCTGCGATAACCCCAGTCATTTCAGTAGCTTTACCGGCTATCATAGACTCCATTCAACATGGCACAAGACAAAGTCCAAACATTTGAGATTCCGAAAACCTGTAAAGGAGGCGTCGTGGTCAATGAAGGTCCGGACTTTTATGTAGAAGTACAAGATGTTCCAGTCCCAGAGATTGGTAGGTTTTCAAAAGTGTGCTTTGCATTCCGGGCACATATGCTCACACGATCCAACAGGACCTACCGAAGTTCTCATCAAGCTCAATGCTACCGGCATCTGCCATTCAGATCTCCATGTCATGGCTAACGACTGGAACACGCCCAAGATGTCAGCCTTTGGAACTAAATGCTCTGGACACGAAGGCGCAGGCGTCATTGTAAAGGTTGGCGATCAGGTCAAGACTTTGAGGCCTGGTATGCGAGCTGGTTTCAAGGTGAGCAGGCCCAGGTGTCGCAACAACCACATTCATTTACATAATCGTCAGTTCTGACATGTCATAGCCAGTCCAAGACACTTGCGGTGTATGTGAGCTCTGCCGTAACGGCAATGAGTGCTACTGTCCAAAGGCTATCTTGACCGGCTTAATGTGCGACGGGTCATACAAACAGTACATAGTCTCGCCCGAGAGATACACGACGCTGATCCCAGACGGAGTGGATGACTACATAGCAGGGCCTATCATGTGTTCAGCTTCGACAATGTACACCTCGATTAAAGAATCCCAGCTGCGGCCAGGAGACTGGGCAGTTTTCCCCGGCGCAGGCGGGGGTGTCGGTTTACAGGGTTTACAACTAGCTAAGGCGATGGGTCTGCGAGCTGTGGCTATTGACACTGGAGAGGATAAAAAGAAGCTGTGCTTAGGAGTCGGCGGTGCAGAACATTTCATCGACTTCAGAAAGGTGGAAAACGTTGCCGACGAAGTAGTGCGACTCTGTGACGGCATCGGCGCACATGGCGTCTTTGTCACTGCTGTCCAAAGCTATCCCTCTTCGATATCCTACCTTGGTAACCGTGTCGGTGGCAAGGTACTGTGTATCGGGCTGCCACCGGCTGGCACTCAGCACATCGACGTCGACCCGACCCATATGTGCATGAAAAAGCAGACCGTAACAGGCACACTTGTCAGCAGCATGGCAGATACGGACAAGACACTCGAGTTTGCCAGTCGAGGGCTGCTGAAACCCATCTATACAGTATATCCCTTGAGTCAGTTCAACGAAGCAGTACAAAAGCTAAAGCGTGGCGAGGTTGCCGGAAGGGCAGTGATAGACTTTAACAAGGAGTAATTGATAGTTGGTTTAGATATAGAATAGAAAGAGCCTGAGTAATTTCAGTCCATTTCAATGAATTTCTAAAGAGACTGAGCCTACAAGTATCTTCTTGTCTTGTCATCAGGTGGCTGTCAAGGATCATGCGCTGCTTCGTACATACTACTTACTATCATGATTCTGTGCCATGGTGCACGGACCATTCCTGATTCGCTGTACCTGTCCCATCACGACTCAGCCCTACGTCGCAGATACCACGATTACTGTACTGTACATCTCTCCACATAATGATTGCTTGAGCGATGCACCCTGGCTTTCAAACAAGCATATGTCGAGGGCATGTCCAGCTCTTCGCACAGTCGGTCCCCAATCGGACACGTCAACACCTCGTCGAGCCGCGCATCCAACGGAAAGCAGCCAGCCGTTGAAGATGACCGCAGCGATGAAGAGGCACTGTTGGCGGACGATCCACTAGACCCCGATTTACCTGAGCAGTACGCACTTTTGCAAACATCTCTCCGCTCACGATACTGAACTGCATTGCCCAGACTATCATTCAAACGCAAGCCAAAGGCATCCGCTTCTCCCTTTGGCTTCTCACGCTATTTCCCCTCGCCGCTTACGCCCTCCAGCAGTCGCGCATCGCCCTCGCCACGATCTCATCGTACAACTCCTTCAAACGAACTCGACCTGAACTATCTCGAAACACCAGGCAGCGCCGATGAACACACCCAAGACGCCAAAGATGCAGGCGGGTTAGATTGGCACGTTGAGGGGCCGGGCCGAAGGGTGGGCTACGACGATCTTACCGCCATCGACTGGATCTTTGAATATGCAAAGGAACGCCAGCGGTTGAGGTACCTCTATACAGGCACCAGCGGCATCCTGGGGCACGTGAAGCAGCTTGCAGATGCAAGTCAGGTCTGGATCATCTTGGTCGCCGCAGGCATACTAAGCGGAGGCATCGCCGCTTTCATTGATATTGCGAGCGATTGGCTTGCGGATCTCAAGACGGGATATTGTCACAATGTGGATGGAGACGGGCGATTCTATCTGAACAAGAGCTTCTGTTGTTGGGGAATCAACGAAGCACAGGCCTGTCACGATTGGGATTCGTGGGGCTCGGCTATGGGCATTGGGAGTGCTGGTGGAAGATATGTTGTCGATTATGTATTGTTTATTCTCTATTCGGTGAGTGTCCAATGATGAATTGGATTGGAAGAACAAGAACACTAACAGCTATTAGGTGCTTTTTGCAGCATGCGCCAGCTTTCTAGTTCGAGAATTCTCTCCTTATGCCAAACATAGCGGTATACCGGAAATCAAAACTGTTCTCGGTGGGTTCGTTATCCGGCATTTCCTAGGCGGCTGGACGCTAGTCACAAAGACAATTGGCTTGGTAAGTAGCCTCGTAAGAAACAACTTCTGGATCGCTAGCTAACTTGGCCAGTGTCTTGCAGTCGCATCAGGTCTGTGGCTGGGCAAGGAAGGTCCCTTGGTACATGTAGCATGCTGCTCGGCGAACCTCTTCATGAAGCTGTTTAGTAGCGTAAACGGCAATGAAGGTTAGTAATTTTACGCTCGTTACTAGTGACAATCCATTGATTTGAGTAGCACGGAAACGAGAGGTGCTCTCGGCTGCGGCTGCAGCAGGTATTTCAGTCGCCTTTGGTGCACCTATAGGCGGTGTACTCTTCAGCCTGGAACAGCTGTCGTACTACTTTCCAGACAAGACCATGTGGAGCAGTTTTGTATGCGCCATGGTAGCAGCCGTCACTCTACAAGCATGCAACCCCTTCCGCACTGGCAAGCTTGTCTTATATCAGGTCACTTATCATAGTGGGTGGCACGACTTTGAGCTCTTACCCTTCATCTTTCTCGGAATTTTGGGCGGTCTTTTTGGAGGCTTGTTCATCAAGCTTAACATGGGCGTTGCGGAGTGGCGAAAGAACAGACAATACCTCAAAGGCCCTGTGAGGGAAGTTGTCATGGTGGCATTCGTAACGGCCCTGATCAACTTTCCCATCAAGTTCATGCGCGCCCAAGCTTCCGAACTAGTGCATATTCTTTTCGCTGAATGTGCTGATCTCACCGAAGATACGCTGGGCCTCTGCAAATCTGGCAAAGCCAACACTGGAGTAATTGCTTTGTTACTCGTGTCTTCGGGACTGGGCATCATACTAGCAGGCTTCACATTCGGTCTGCAGATTCCAGCGGGTATCATCCTTCCTTCCATGGCCATTGGCGGTCTTTTTGGTCGTGCAGTGGGACTATCCGTGCAGGTGGTCCAGGCTGCTTGGCCGTCCCTCTTCTTCTTCAGCTCCTGCGAACCTGATGTACCTTGCGTGACCCCAGGAACGTACGCTATTATTGGAGCAGCATCGGCGCTTGCGGGCACCACACGTATGACCGTTTCGATTGTGGTCATCATGTTTGAGCTGACTGGGGCGCTCACGTATGTTCTACCCATTATGATTGCAGTCATGATCAGTAAATGGACTGGTGACGCCATCTCCCCACGGGGCATCTATGAGTCGTGGATACACTTTAAAGGGTACCCTTTCCTCGACAATCGCGACGACAACGGTAGCTCGATTCCAGATGTCAGCGCAAGCCATGTCATGACACGCATCGAAGACTTGACGGCCATAACGGCAACCGGACACACTATTGGGTCACTGCGTGGGCTTTTGTCTCAACATCGGTTCCGCGGGTTTCCCGTCATCGACAACAGCCGCGATGCCCTCTTGCTTGGGTACATATCAAGAACTGAGCTACAATACGCGCTTCAGACTGCCCTGACGCCTCCTCGGAACCTAGCGCCTGAAACGGAAGCTTACTTTGCCCACCAACCCCTCTCCGACCCCACGACTTCCCTTGATCTCCGGCCGTGGATGGACCAAACGCCCATGACACTAAATGCCAAAGCCAGCTTTCAGCTTACGGTATCCATGTTCCAGAAGCTGGGGTTGCGATATGTCTTGTTCACGGATCGAGGCACACTCAAAGGGTTGCTTACCAAGAAGGATGTCTGGTACGTCATGGAAGGCATGGAGGAAGAGCGTGAAGACGACGGTAGAGGGGGGCTCGGAGGGGAGAGACAAGAGGATGAAGAGGATGAGCAGAGTGACCTACTGGGCACGGCGGAGGACGAGCACGCAGGCTTGATTGGTGACCATGGTAGATAGGGAGCAGAAACTGAGACTTGACACCGTGTCTAGCACCTTCTATGCCGGTGGGCTTGAAGAAAAAAAAGGTCTCGATCTCTGTTGGATCGTCATGTGATGATATCACCGCATGTCGCGCATGCGGTGTACTGTAGGCCACGCCAGTGGGGGATTGCTCGTTTGGCAGGTCGGCCGTTGATCAGGGCCACGGGGAGGGCTTCCCGCCAGGAACGCAAGGCAAATCAACAAGCGAAGCTCTCACCGACAGTGACGCTACGACCAAAGCATACTGTCGGCCTCGGACTTGGTGCGACGTGTCGTCCGGCTCTTGAGAAGTGCAGAGAGTGGAGTGGATACAATGCAGTGCCAGCTGCATGGCGTGGTCTGTGCAGCGCAAGACTCGGCCGGCCAATCACAGGCGAGAGGGTGGGTGTGGCCGTAAGAGGCTTAGCGCTATGGCGGTGCCGCGGCTTGCTGCTTGGACCTGCATCCACCCGCCCTTAACATCCGGCCTCGCCCATCCAGACTCCAGAGCCTTCTCTCCCCGCCCCCCCGTCTGTGACTCGGCCTTTGTTTGTCCCAGTACACCACCCCAGATCCCCTTACACTCGTTTCACCGTCAAAGAACAAACATCGACACCCGCCATGGATGCCTTGATCGTCTAACGTCAAAGAAGCACGGAGCGGCTATGACTAGGCCTTGGCATACGTCGCGATCCGGCAGACGACGTGAATCGCGCTGAAAGAACACCAACGCTTGCACGCGATAGCGGCGCCTCGCCAATCATCTTTGCCAGATCTACACCATAACAACTCTTCCCACCACGCCCACACCATGGCCCACGCGACCGACCCAGAGCGCAGGAGCAGAAGGAAGCATTCGCATTCGTCATCCAGGGCTTCGAGGACGCGCTCCTCGTCCAAGAAGCCTCATGTTTCGCCTCCCGTGCCAGACATGTATTTGCAAGACCATGCACCACCGGTCCAGGCTACCCCTCATAGCCAGCCCCAGTACATACCACATCAGCGCTCATATTCCCAATCTACTGTCACATCCCCACCCCTATACCACAGCTATTCTGCGAGCCCGCCTGAACGCTCGGATTACGGTCAAATGCCCGGGGCTTATCCTCAAGATGTGCCGCGGTATTGGTCTCCTCCGCCCCAGCCTGTTCAGCCTTATGCCAGCCAATCCACTATCCGCTTTGCTTCCCCACCACCTCCTGAGTCACGCGGTCAGGGTCCTTTTCAGCAGCAATGGGATAGTCTTGACCGCATGGCTACGAGGTCTTTTACCAATTTGCGTGACACGGCTGGAAAGGGGATGAACAAGCTGACTACCAACTGCATCGAGCGGCCCACGGCTGCTGTCGCCACCAAGAGTATGCAGACTCTGTGCCGTGGGGCAGCGTTATACGACGTCATTACTTCAAAGTTCGATTCTGTTATTACTAGCATCGATGACGAACAGTTCAGCGGTAAAGAGCAAGATTTGATGATGGAGTTTGGCGACCAGATGGACTATGAGGAGCCCGTGAAAACGAGCCCGCCGCTTGGCGGAGGTAGACGTCATGGTCGGGAAGAGGTTTCTCCCAAGCCTGGTAGTGACAAAGGATCAAACCATTTCTCAAAAGTATGGCTCTACTCCAACTCACGCTTGCCACCGCATTTACCCCCTTTTAAAGTGTATCTCCCGACGTATCCCTTGTTGTGCTTGGCGGCAACGTACTCTGAAAAGGCGTACCTACCTCCCGGTACCAAGAAGAGTTCTGAAATGGAGACACACATCCCTGCCGACTGGCGTAGCGGCACCAAAGCCATGGTCCTAAAATCTATACCTGTCGAAGAGCTGAACACGATCGTGTTTGCTATTCGCGGAAGTCAGACATTCATGGACTGGGCCGTGAACTACAACTCTGCGCCAAGCAGTCCGGCCAAGTTTCTCGATGACCCAGGAAACTTGTGCCATGCGGGCTTCCTCTATGTCGCAAAAAAGATGATCAAGCCAGTCGCAGAGCGGCTCAAAGTTTTGCTACAAGAGAACCCTGCGCGCTCTAATTGTAGTTTGCTCATCACCGGCCACTCCGCAGGCGGAGCGGTCGCCGCGTTGCTATACGCGCACATGATGAGCACCAAGGTTGAGTCTGAACTCAGCTACCTCACCAGCTTCTTCAAGCGGGTGCACTGCATCACTTTTGGTGCGCCGCCAGTCAGTCTGCGGCCGCTCAAGAAGCCCGAAGACAAGCGGCACCGAAAGAGTCTTTTCTACAGCTTCATCAACGAAGGTGACCCTATACCGAGAGCTGATAAGAGCGTGCTCCGAAGCCTGCTCAAGCTGTATGCCAGTCCTGCACCCACCACGGCCTCGAGCTCTGGTTCTGCAACGGCGTCGTCGTCTAGGACCAATGTCTCGCGCTCACATTCTTCATCCCCGCCAAAATCCAGATCCAAACATGGCTTTGCTGCACGACTCTCAAGAGGATCGAAAATCTCGTTGGAAACAAACAACACTCAATCGTCTTCGTCATCTTCACTGCCCGCTTGGCCAATCCCGCCCTGCACCTTGTCGCCTGCCGGCCGACTGGTCGTATTGCGGCAGAGAGTAGGGACTAAGAGCGAGGACGACGTCGAAGCTGTGACGGTGGACGATGAGATGCTGAGGAAAGTTGTATATGGAGATTTGCTCAAGCACCAGATGACGACTTACAAGAAGCGCATCGAGGGTGTTGCTGTTCGCGCCGTTACCGCAAACGGTGTTTGATGAGACTGCCAAAAACTTTTCTTGACGAATTTGTATGCCTCACGACTTACATGATTACGAATCTTTTTAGAAAAGAAAATGAAAAACATATCCGAGTCTACTCGTCTCAAATCTCCTTTTGAACAGGATACGTGATTGGAGTCATAACCGCTGTATTCATTTCTCCTCGTAGGCAACATGCAAAGTGACCATTCTCCTTGTTCACACAGTGATTTCTCCAGAAAAAAAATGAGTCATTTTTGCAACATCAACTCTGATCATGCAGGTATATTCATAACCCCAGAAAAAAAGAATCAACATTGGTATAGTACTAGATCTATATCCCTAGCCTGGAAAAAGGGACGCCTCTCCTGCAGCATCTATGCCATGATCAAATCATACGCCGATTTAGCACTCATAAGCACCAAAACATAATGGGCCATGATACCCGCAGCACCGTAATACCTGCCCTTACCCCCACTCTCCGCACTCCTGGTATACCCCACCGAGTAAAACACGCGATTAACACTCCACGCAAGCCCGAGCGCGGCCGTCGCCATTGGGAATCTCAGGCCGGAAACGAGCATAGCAGCGAGAGCGGTAGGATGGTTTTCGCCAAAGTTCTGGTGAGCGCGCTGAGCGGCGTTGAAGGCGAGCATGGCGGATTTGGAGGCTGGGGAGGCGGTTTGGACTTGTTCGTACGACGCGTATTCGAAGGGGTACGGGATCTTTGCTGCTTTGCGGAAGGAGCCTACGCGCGCGCCGAGCCAGATGCCGATGAAGAAGGTGGAGACGGCGGCGCCGAGGACGTAGCTGGGGCGTGAGGGTTAGCTGGTGGGAGAGGCGAGGGTTGATGGATGGGCTTGTTGTTGGTGGTGTGGGAGTTGGGGAGATAAGGGGGGGTGAGAGGGGAGGCAATTGGATGATGAGTACGTACCCGTACTCGTCTGGAACCTGGATAATGGCCATGATGTCTGTTGGTGTTGTTGTTGGTGGTGTTGATGTATCTCTTCACGTTCGTCTATTCGCTGCGTAGTCGAGAGTTGCCCTTTCCAAATCTTCGTAAGGGAAAAAAAATCGTGGACAATCAACGTTAGGTAGCCAATTCAGCCCTTCTTATACGTCTCTTTTAGTTTTTTTTTTGGAGGCGTTGGATCGATGTGGAAATCGGTGGAATGTTGTTGCTTTGAAAGCAAAGGGGGTGGGAAAGCTACCACCTGTTCAGTAGTCGTGTTACGCGGACCAGTTTCGGTGGGGCTGCGGGCGCTGGTTTCCCCCGACTCCATGCTAAACAGCAAGACTCCATCATGCGTTCGGTGCAACATTCTTGCCGATTGCTACCATACAGCTATGCTGCGGAAAAACATCGTAGTACAGTGTTCTGTATTGTTGGGGTTACATATGGTTTACAGCGTTATGTGCTGTGTGGCTGGACGGATAGGGTGTGTTTGCAGTGCCCGTCGGACAGAAAGTGTTCCCATTGCGAATTCAGGCGGCCAAGCAGCGTCGAGGGTTGCGAGATCGTGTCACCAGGCGATTTCCTTACATCATCCAACCGCCTTGTTGTAAGGATATGATCTGTTCAGGGTGTTCAAGGGTGTCTTGTAGTAGAAAGTGGTTGATGCAGGTGAGTAGTAGGTGACATTTGGAGAAAAAACGAACAAGAAGAATGGCGATTTTTAGGGTTAAGTTAAGCTCAAAGACAAGACCGAGCATTGACTGCGGGTGGATATCGTGATTCCTCGGCAATATGACGACAGCTTTGCTGACCGATAACGTGATGACATTAGAACAGACAATTCCGGACTTGTTCTCTTTGGTGTGTCATAGATGTATTCATTCGAAGCAGGCTAACCATCTACTCTGCTTGATCAAACAAGCTTGTTCTTTTCCAGGACGGCATGCGAAGCTTTCGTACATAGTATGATCCATGTGTTAAGCTTTCACCACAGATGACCCCATCTTCTCATCCTCGACTACCTGTGATCCCCGACTCTTCTAGTGCCTCCATAGTACCTTGGAAATCCTGTCGCTCGTCAGCTTCTATTCCACCTAGGATACTGCTCACCCCAGAAAGTGTACTTACAGGTAGTGCAGCAAGCAAACACATCAAATTTCCTGTGACAAAGATTGCCCATGAGGCAGACGCCTGAACGACTAGCAGTTTCGTATACTTCCACAGCGTCCCCCTCAAAACACAAGTGTACATGTGAGTAACCGCGATTGGTAAGGCGAGGACCGTCTGCGCAATGTATCGACACCTGGAGAGAAGCTTCAAGAAGCCAGGGCTGTAGTTGATATCTTGAGCCCGACTCTTGGGCGACTTGACGTGTAGTTGAAAGCCTCGAATGATGCATAGAAGAATAACGGCAGCTGTGATGTTGAGAGGTGTATGGTAGCGAAGTACAGCAGAGCACTTAATCCCCCTGTCAAGCAAGCGGCTACACCGTCGCTTCATATTCTTGTTTGTCATGGAAAAAGAAGCTATCCATCGCGCTATCTGTGCGATACCCTGCGAAGTCATGTACTGCACACAGAAGAAGAGTGCAGAGTGGAGCATAGCTTTGGTAGCGACAGTTACAGGGGAATGACGGGTGTCGCGAACGAGTTTGTCTAGGAATTCAGTTGCTGAATTCCCACCCCTGCCATCAACGATCTCGCAATGGTATGTCTGGCGAGTTCGTCTGCCGATCCAGAAGCGAAACGTGTCGTAGACTACAGAGCAAACGGAGACCAGGAGTAGAGACAAAAGAGTATCGTTGATGATTGTAGTAAAATTCAGTGTGATGTACAAGGCAGGCTCTAAGATGAGGTTAGTTGACTGTAGATTACGAAGCAAAGCGTATAAATGTACTTTCTTGCCATAGCTCACTCCACACCGATCGCGTGGGAGAATGATCCTGAGCCATGTCGAGTGTGAGAATCAGGAAGGAACAGGGTGGATAGAGATCGTGGAGAGTGCAGGGTTGGCTAAGTCGATGATTTTTATGTTCGTTTGGAAAAGTGAAGCAGAGGAGGTTCTAACTCCTTTCACTTTCACCAGTCTATTCTCGCTCATACATGCAAAAGTGAAACCTGACACCCTGCTCCTCAATCCCACCCTCCTCAACGTTCTCACCGGTGAACTCTTGAATCTCGCCCCGGTCTGCATTCCTCCATACTGTTGTCTCATCTAAATTAACAGGAAAGAAAGTATCGCACTCAAACTCCTTCTCGATCTTAGTAAGCAACACACGCTTCGTTTGCGGAAGTTCAAGCGCCGTTCGGTATATGCTAGCCCCACCAATAACAAAGATTCTATCAATCTCGAGGTCTGTAGACGGTAAGTTGCTCTTGTCCTCGCGCTCAAGCTGAGCAATGGCGTCGAGGATACCAGAGCACACAAGCGGGCCTTCGACTTCTGTCTTCTTGTCTAGCTTGTTTGCAAATTCTTCTGGCTTCGAGGTGATGACTATGTTGAGGCGATCCTTGAGAGGCCGGAATTTGGGCGGTATGCTTTCCCATGTCTTGCGGCCCATGAGTACGGCATTGATTTTCCTGCGCCCTTCCACTGAGGCAGAGGGCGACGTACGCTTCGTCACTCGTGCGAAGAAGCCCATTTCCTTTTTGAGTTGGGGCCACGGCAAGACGCCATCCTTTCCTATGCCGAGACTCGGCGTGGCAGCAAGTATCAAAGTGAGTGTTGGGGGTTTAGGTGGCATAGAAGATGATGCGTCTTGTTCCTGGGTGGCTGAATTTTTCTTTGATGTAGTTGATGTGTCCAAATTGACGGAAGGATGCTCGTTAGACATTGCGTGGCGTCTTTCTAGAACCAAGACGACTCTAGAGTATCAGAAACAATTGAATGTAGCTTCGAGACGAAAAATAAGCGGAAGGCATAGACGTGGGTCGTGATATCGACGTGAAAGACATGCGGGGCCAAACGCGCTAAGTGACGCGAAGGAACGTGACTTTCAACGTCAGTCCTACCTGCCAAACATACCGTCTAGACATAGCCAGCCATGCTCACAGAAACAGAACCATAGAAGAACATGAAGTGACTTCGATAACGAGTTGGCATTCCCGAACGAAGACTACTAGATATAAAATACACAGGCCGGATGATGCCCTTGATCATGCACAGAAAACCCAAACACCCAAACGCACGGTGATAGGCCCGACACACAGCGCTGCATCATCCCATCATGCCACAGTCCCAACCCGTCTCGCTCGCCGGGAAGGGCGACGATACTGAACGCCTAGATAATTACACCTTTCGCAATGCCGCTACCCTATTGAAACACATTTGCAAGAAGAAGCCAAAAAATCCCGCACGCACCCATTTCATACAACGTCATCTGTGTCTCCTCGAGTTTCCAAATGGGTATCTTTTTAGGATTGTTTAAAGCGCATCGCGCTGCAAAGATGAGAAGCCTTTCCTTCTCCCTTGCAGCTCATCTTCGTCTAAGAGCGGGGGCGTGCGATACTATTCGCCCGCGCCTCCCTCACCACTACTTTTCAGTGGAATGGACAACGAGATCTTCTTTGGTGTTCCACCACCATCCTTGCCGGCATTGACATTGGGCGACTTCCGGCGCAAGTTCCGCAGGCTTCCTGAGCTTGCGTTGCTTGATGTTGAAGCACGGCGCTTTGGACCTGCAGATGTGGAGATGCTTGCAAGAAGCTCATCCTCCTCATCCTCTTCTCTACGGCGCTTTTCGGATATACGTTCCGGCGGCGATCCTGCAGAAGCAGAGTTTGGTGATGGAGTGGTTTCTGGGGTTTGCGTCTCTGCTGAAATCTTGTGCACAGAGGCCGGCAGCCCGGTAGTGAGATCATCCATATCGGCATCGTCGGCGTCGTCATCCGGGTAATTAACGAGGGGGCGCACCGGCGATGCTCCATTGAGGGCGATTTTGCCAGTAGTGGCAAGTTGTTCATCCTCATCGTCTGATGTGTTGAAGTATGCTTCCTCGTCCGCATCTACGTCCTTCAAGCCTTGACCCCACTTGCCACCATTGACATTTGCGGGATGTCGCGCAGGTGTGTCACTGTCCACACTTGTGAATGAATTGTCGAGCTCCTGAGTAGTGACTGGCTCATGGTTCTGGTCATACTTGAGGATCAGATTTTGGAATGTGTCGACATAGGTGACAGCTTGTAATCTCTCCCTGTACGTCTCGACCAGATGCTGAACAATCATCTTGATGTTTTCGCGCCTGATGAATTCAAACAACTCCAGGCATGCCGAGTTGAGGAGATTGTCGCGAGGCATCGTATCGAATAGGATCTGCAAGATGGGCTCGAAAAGGTGGTGTTGGATGATTTGGCGGTTATGTGTTTCGTCGTGGAAACCGAGAACAGTGCGGAAGTACTTGAGCGCAGCTGGGACAAGTCAGTAAACAAGACAGAAACAATCGTGGAAGATGCCTACTAAGTTTCAAATGCTTCTCCGGACAGGCCATAAGTTGTGCTACCCGCATTGCGAGGCCTTCGGATAGAATGAAGTATTTGCTGCGGAAAGAATGTTGACGGATGAAGAAACAAAGGACCTCGACCAGGTGGGCGTATAATGACACTTCTTGCATTGATAGATCTTCCACTGAACAATGTTAGCCATCTTCGCCTACAGGGACCAAGAGTTCAACTTACTAGACTCGCGGCCTTCGAGATCTTTGAGAGGCTGGAAGAGTTTCCGTGCAGACTCGTCGTAGAAATTTTGAATAAAAGAGTCAGTTTGCGGTATGGACGGAAGTTGACCCCTCATCTTAGCAAGGAAGTCACTGTTAGTTCGCCCAAGCGCCTCTATAGACGCCGAGTTGGCATTGGGGTCTAGCAGAATCTTAATCGCATCTGCCATCTGCGCCTTGACTCCCAAGTCCACTTCAATCAGAAGTAACTCAATCAGGGTATCGGTAAGTGGCTTGGTCTTTTCCTGAATGGCCTTGAAAATGTAGCTGCGCACCATGAGAGCATCGTGATCGATCAAAGACACAAGTATGTCTGTGCCTGCTACTCGAACTGAAGCATCTTGGTGTTTGAGCGCAAACTGTATGACTTCCAACAGGCCACCACTAATGAAGTTTTGATAAAGCTGCGCCCTAACATTTGCCTGCAGGCTCTTTGCTATGGCGCAACACTGCTGAATGAACAAGACTGCATCCTTTTTTCTCGAGAGATTCTGCTCCTTGGGCGAGAAGATGCCAAAAAGCTCTTTCAAAAAGGGGCCGTTTGCTTGAAGGTGCTGGACAATGTCGACTTGGTGGAAGAAGATGAGGGAGTTGAGAACGCTAAAGGTGGGGTCGTCGAGGATGCGTGCAAGCACCACGTCTTTGAGGTACTGTAGGCGATAAGTGTAATGAATTTTCCGCTTGATATTCTCGTCTTCAATCTTGACAACCTCTTTGAATTTGGATTCGTCGTCGAGGTATTGTCGGTGGTTCGCTTTGTGCAAGGGAAAATCCGGGTCGTCTGCAAGAAGTCAGCAAGCATTGAGGCAAGGTTGTCTGTGGCAACACTAACATTCTAGAGCTCCAACAACTCCCAGGACAACGGGGTCTGTCACTACGTATTCGATAATGGCAGTGTCGTTGAGTAGGATGAGCATCTTCATGATGCTGCATAGCCGGTGGAGATCCGATACGCTTTCGAGGTCTTCGGCCATGTCGACAAGCGGAATCAGTTTCGGTATGTAATCCTGAGCAAGGATGAATTTGGCGAGGGCTTCTCGACCTCCTGGGGTAGAGTTTGCAGCGCGCATATGGTTTTCAATCTCGTGAAGGTTGCCGAGATCTGGGTTTGGGAGAAGTATGGGATTAATATGGTCCAAATCGTCTGAAAGACCATCGTCTGGGTCAGCATTAGCCTGCTTGAAGCTATGTGGATGGATCCAACGTACCCTGCGCTAAAGTCTGCAATCGCGATTGCACTTCGTTGACAAAGTCCCTGTATGGAGTCAGCGCGGTGCTCAATTGACCGAGGCAGTGGATGCCTACCATATGCTGGCACAGCCCTCGGGCTCCTGAAAACTGAGGGCCATGTCGGTGCCATTTTGCTCAGTCCATACGATGAGGGTATCTGTGGCGGATTAGCTGCCGGCTTGTGTTTGGGTAGCGCATAGCACGCGCATACCTTGCTGTTTCTGATAGCCATCATCCTTGGAGATGCGCGTTTCGAGGAGCTGTCGCGACTGGTCGTCTTCGGACAAGACTACAATCCTTGCTTCCTCCTGCTGTCGAGTGACGCCAGTTAGCATGTGTGAGCGGCAGACATGGGCGTGAGCGTAGGCGTGGACACGAGCGCAGGCGCGGGCGCAATGGGGCTACACGTGTAGCAAGGAGGTGTTGTGGCGAGGGGTGGGGAGACGTACATTTGCTACAACACCCTTGCAGAAGCCGGTGCCTCTGTCGAACCAGTCATTGTTCTTGAGCTCGTAGACTTTGACGCGCTTCCGTTCGCTCGCCGGTGGTGGTGCGACGGTTGCCATAGCCGGGGGCGGCGTGTCGACAGTCTCCGGCTAGGGCAGAGGACCCTCCGGAGGGACAGCGCGCTGTTGCGATGGCTTGCGCAGGAGAGCGGGGGAGCGTCGGCGATGGGGGGAGATGGGGGGCGGCGTGGTGTTGTGGTGGATGCGGTGCTGGCAGATGCGGGTTAGGAGGCTCGGCGGCGCTTGTAGGCTGGCGCAGCGGCGCGGCAGCGGGGACGCGACAGACGAACACTCGACGATGGGCCAGCGTGGGCGCGCAACAGTAAGCCGGGGAGTCTGCGATGGCGGCGTGACAGGCAAGGTGATCAGCCTCGGACACTTTTGCAGGCGCGTCGTGGGTCGCAAAGTGGAAGCGGGAGAGCACAGGGCCGGGCTTGGGCACAGTGCATGCACTAAGATAAGAGCCTAGACCCGAGTGGCGGCACCAGAGCCTCAACACCACGCTGAACCCTGGGGATAGCGGCGATGGCTGCGTGGGCGAGGGCACGAGGCGGCGGCGGGTTGCGGGGGGTGCTTTTGCAGCTGTCCGGCGCTGCGAGCGTGTGGAATGAGTGCAGCTGTCGCCGCCCATGGCCAGATGCGCGCTCGCCTCACTGACGCAATGCCCTTGGCACTGCTGCTCATCAACACCACGCAGTGCTCGTTCATCTCGTTGTACCTACACAGGTCCATGTACATGTATATACATGGTAGTGTACATGGTATGGACAGCGCCCGCCTGTCGCTTGTCACGTCGTTGCATCCACTCACCCACGCGCCCACGCACTGTGCGTACCGTCGTGTGCTGCCGACAGCAAGAGCAACAGCAGCGGAGCAGCCACCAAAGGAGACAGTCCGTGTATGATCCGGTCACTCCGCTCCTCATGCCCATCCACTCTCGCAGCTCGCGCGATTGCAACTCACCTCACCACCATCCAATACTCGCACGCCGCCCCCAGATTCCCCTGGGATATTGTCATGACGTCCCCGGCCAAGCCACGCGATCGACTCGCCCGGCCCGCTCTGCATGGACGCAGTGCTGCAAGGCTGTGGTCCCGTCGAGATGCAGGTATTATACGGCGTACACATCTACTTCGATAGTACTGCTAATATAGCCGCAAAAGCATCGTCATTATCAAACATTGTCCAAAACACCCTGGACGAGCTGGAGCCACCTGGCCTGCCGCACTGCCAAAAGCACGTGTGCACCCATCCATGTATTGGCAAGCCATGCACCTAGTACACATGTACTCAAGTACGTACCTACGTAGCCATGTACACATGCAGTACATACAGTCTATACCTACTACATGGCGACTCGCCACCAAAAGCACAAGTGCCATCGCTATTACCCCGGCTGGCGTCATGGCGAGCCCGGCCTAGAGTAGCCAAACGCTTCCCCATACATACCACGTACATGCGCCATGTCCATCTCGCCAGCCTCTGGACTACTAAGGGCCAGCCCGAGCACGACGGATACTATGGATTCTGTTCGTTTTGGTCCGTCTGGAGCCTCGTCGTACAGAATTAGGCCGTAGGCGCGTGGGGGCAGCCAATGGCCAGGCGTGCAGCATGGCGCCACACGCCCGCGGTCATTGCCGCATTCGTTTTCGCATGGCTGGTGGTGCGGCCAGATTCATTTCCCTTGTATTTGCGAGCTGAGCTGTGCTGGCCGGGCGCCAAGCAGTCGTGGGTCGTTATCTTCGCTTGCTAACTCTATTCAGCCCTCCAGCCTGCGCCTCGAGCATCGGTGCCGTATCTGAAGCGCTAGAAGCAGCGGCGCATGGGCGCAAACCCAGTTACCACGCTATCAAAGCGCGACCCGCCCGTCTGTTGAGACATGATTATCCACTATAGATTAGACAGCCTGCTCCCTTGAGCTGCCTCTTGCAGTCCCGCCTGCTCCGGTTCTGCATCCATCTTGCACCGTACAATCTCACCCATAGCAATGATAATGTCGAATCTGTCCCTCTTGACCCAACCACAAAGCACATCCACCGAGCCATTCCCCCCCGCCGCCCTCGCAAAGCCACCCAGACCAGTCTCTGCGCCTTGTCCAAACTTTTCAAAGCCCATAGCAGCCGACCCTCTACCGGCAACCGATTCAAAGTCTGTCAGCGCCGACCAAGTCCAGGCCAGACTCAAGGCTCACCGGAGATCCGTCGGCGCCCATGAAGTCCAGGCTAGAATCCAAGCTGCAAGAAGGAGCCTGACTGCTGCACAACCCCCGACTGAAGCTTTCCAACGCAAACTCGACCAGTCTCCCGACCTCATCCACCCAGCCTTGCGCGCTAGGAGCGGAGTGACGCCAAATGGCGACCGTGCTCGTAGCCTCAAGTCGAGAAGCAAGCAAGATCAATCCATCGACGCAGTCATACGCCGCTTGTCTGCCGAGATCGATAGTGGACAGCTGAACCTCGCGAGAGATGTGCCTCCAGTGCCTGCGTTGCCCGCATTCCACTCGCCTGCATCCGGCCGTCCGCGATCATATCAACCCGCAAGTAGCAGGTCTTCTGTGACGAAGAGGCGAAGCCCGCTTTCGATTGTGTCATCTGCAGACGGTATGTAGGGCAAACTCAATTCTACGCGTCATGTTGGACTGACAGTTGCAGACTCCGAGGAAACTCCATGCCATACCTCAGGACAGACGTCGACGCAAACATCCAGGCAGACATCGAGGCGAACCTCTACCTCAGCCTCTTCTCGTACGCACCCTATTCCTGCCAATCTATGAAATTACTTACACGCCACACAGAAACCTCCAAATCCGACGACAGCAACGACCTAGATGATGACGACAAGCCCGCAAAGATCCGAGTGATTAGTCTGGAATCCCACAAAGCAGGCCACGTCCAACAGCAACAACAACAATCCGCACGTCAGTCGTCGCCTTCAACATCATCATCATCACCACCAACCATCTCCCACTCCAAACCCCAACGAGTTAAGAGCCGCAGCCCGTGGCACACAATTTCGCGACGACGAATACTTTGCTTTGTTTAACGACTACCCATCTTGCACCATGTTTTTGTTTTGTTTCTCCATGTCCATGTACATACAAGTCCGCGTGGGCCACAAAGATATATTTCCTTGAGTGTTTCTTTTGTTTTTACGGTCATAGCGGCGCACAGTATACTCGGCCTTGTTTTGGCGCCGGTTTGGTTTCTGCATCATGAGCCTGTTGGATTTGAGCGACTACAGGGGGGCATAAATAGCGCGGGAGTTTTGGCGTTTTCCTACGTGTTCCAGTAGGCGAGATTACTGAGCGTTTTCTGTCGCCAATGCTGACGACTAGCTACACACATACATAGATAGCACGCACGCACGCAACAATGCACATGTCGGCAATTGCACAACCCGCATTGCCTCGCTTAACGCAGTTGTTCTCGACATAAGCCTTGATAGCGCTTTCGGAATATTGGCGCAGCTGAGAGCACACAATCAGTAAGTACGTGTCCCCTGTTTTGGAATTCGGGCATGCTAGGGCCATGCAAGCCACCAGCCACACACGGGACGCCTTCCGAACCCGGTCACAATAATAGCATGCTGCCAAATCCAGCCCGACGATGGGCCAATTGTAGCCAGAGGCACCATGACAGCCGCCTCGAATAGGTTAGAGGTTGGTGTCAGGGTGCGGCGTTCCCGAGCCCATCGCGAGGCCAGGCAGCCACGCAAAGGAGAACGTGCTCACGGCTGCAGCTCGCTAAGTTTGAGAGTATCCAAGTGCGTATCCAGCTGGGCCTGGAAAGGGCATGTTTGGCACCAAAGCATCGGCAGTTGGGCCCAATGCCGAAACGCTTTCCACATGGTCTGCCGACGAAAAAGCACACAAAAAAGTCCCTTGGACGCCGTGCATGTGGGCGGAAACTGGTTCGGGGTCTCTGACGGCGGTGCACGCACAACACAAGCTAACTAGCACATGGTGCCGACTGCGCGACCCGCTTGAACGTCCGTTGAACGTCCGCAACAACGTTTGGCCTAGCGGTAAAAATCTCCTTTCCACGAGCTCTCGATGCGCCCAGCAAATGGGTACGTGACACCTTGAGAGTTGACTCGCTAGTGATTTGTCAAACTCTCCACCACTTTGCCGAGCACACATCAGGAGGACTACTGGCAGACAAATAGATAGCGCCATGTTCCCCATGACCTGGTCTAGAGCACTATAGCCGGGGATTAAATTGGCTAATTCTACGGTCCCAGATTCGCGACACACCAGGAACCCTGTAGCACGTCATGTCCAGGAACCAGTCAGTAGTGCATTACGACAACCGGATTTGATCAGAATGCGACTAAGACTGCCATGGCAAATCCAGCAAGCCATGAATTGGCATCATCTCATCTATCTCGGGCCATGTGTAACTTGAGCATAGAAGGAAAACAGGACATGCTGCTGATACGAAAGCGACTGCAGCCGCCCCACCACAGCTGCATGGTCAGCCCTGTCCGCCGCACGAGCCATGAAAATCCCGAATGCTTGGTGAGAATCACTACTTCCTTACTTACAGCGAGATGCACAGACCGCCCTTGGGCCTGCTATCGATAAGGCTTGGGAGCTTGGCAACCGTGACTGACTGGAGCTCCTTCCTGTCATACTCCGCCCTCCATCCTTACCTCTCTTGTGTCTCAACACGCCACCATGAACCCGTCAGAGCGCACAAAAGAGGCGCTCCTCGGTATGTTTCCCCAGTCTTTCCCCGCACAGGCGTGGGGCTAGTGTAGCAACACAACCTGGCCGCCCAAGTCATCATATCCCCCCAATACCTCGAATCGAGTCCTTACTGATGCTACCTCAGCAAAGACAGAAGCATTATGCAAGTCCATTGTGGACAATCGTAGAGATGACCCCTGGGGCGGCGATGGCTATCTATCTACTATACTCCGGACTGTCAAGATGCACGAAGCCACTGAATACTCCTCGGTACTAAATAAGACCGAGTATGAGCCTGCACTGGATTACTCAACCTCGGCACACAAGGAGCTACTGATCAAAGAACAAAGCGCTGCATTGGTAGGTCATGTGCGCGTGATTTTGCTCAAAGCATTGCCCACAGTTGCTATCCTCGCAAACAGTGCAACCAATGCTCTGCTAACACCAACGGATAGATTAAGACCGCCCAGGACATCTCGACCCTCATCCGTGATTTACAGGAACTCTGGCTCTTCGGTGGCCTTGATACTCTCGCCGATCCTGCAGATGAAGAGGCAAACCGCAAGAAAGCTTTAGCGGTTGCGGAGATGATTGAGACTTTAGCAAAACAGGGGCCTGCTGACGTGCGAAAGAACGACGCTGGCCTAGTCAAAGAGGAATCAAACGGCAGAGGAGAGTCATGAACGTGGCAGCATTTATACTCGATTGGGTAACCCGTCAAAGTCAGTACGATGAGAAAGCGATCCGAGAATGCGCTCTACACTCCGAGAAAAAAACACTTGCATTGCGGGGCTATAGAGTCAACACATAGCCGCATGAATGTGTGCCTCACGGAACAGCTTTCCCTAACTAAAAAGCAGCTGCCGTTACGAATGGCCTATAGACATAAATGGGTAGTATGGTGAACGGAGTGACCTCCCAGTGGCCAAGCTCATGTTACCTCACAACAGCCCGCTACCATTGAACTAGCCATACCATCATTCTTTCGAGGTGAAACAGCCATCTTGAAAGGCATGGTGGCTGTTATTGATATTGAAATGCAAATCTTCTGCTTAGTGCTTTTGAAGGGTTATTGAATCAGATGAGATACTAATACATCAACTACAAATCTAGCGTGCATTCATCCACAACATGGCAAGCTTCTGAAACAGATTCCTGTGCTTGTGTATTGCCCAAACACTTTATTGTGGCTCTGACATCATATACACCTGTTAGCCAGGCCGTTGGGAAGAGGTTAAAGTTCTCGGGTCCAGGCTAGTGAAGGTGTGTCAGGCCGTCCCCCTCTTCCCTCCCCCTTTAGACCGGATAAGGGTTAGACTTGATCGGTTGGGACTTGCACTTGTCGCCCGCGGGATCTCCGGTGAGATGGACCTTGTTCCGGTGCTGATGTGACTTGTTGTTGAGATCCAGAAGTAGCTCCGTGGCGTTTGTGGCTGCTCGCAAGATAGGGATTGAATGGGCATG